>NW_027645575.1:0-172000 GCF_951640355.1 Cnephaeus nilssonii | reverse complement strand
TTTCCTGACAAGGAAATCGTGTTCAAAGAACATAGAACCGAGTTGGATACTGGTTACATTTATTATTCCGGGACAATGAGTTGGCGATTTTGAAAGAAGCCTGGTTAGGCCATTAAACCAAATGTGATGACATCACCAAGGGGGAGGGGACACGTGGGCAGGCTTAATTGATCCCAGGTGATAATGATTTGGCCAGGGGACCAGCTGGGAGTGATGACGTCATCGAGATTAGTTCTGGTATTAGGGTTAGAGAATTGGGGCTCTGTTCATGGTTAGGGTTAGGATAAGGTTTTGGGCTAGGTAGGGTTCAGGCTCAGGTGTGGGCTAGGTTTAGGGTTTGGGTTAGAGGGTTAGGGACAGGGTTAAGGTCGCAGTGTAGTAATGTTGGCTATTCACAATGAATGAGCTTCAATCACTGGACAATTTGGTGTGTAGCACTCAGAACGTACGACTCCAGACTGGGGAAATATTTAGAAATGTGCTTCACACAATAGGAATACATATTCCAATAGACTGAGTATCTGAACAGCACAATTTTGTCACTGGGAAATCTTGTTCAAACAGCTGAGAAGCGAGTGTGGCACTGTATACATTTATTTTTCCCGTTAAAAGGAGTTGTCGTTTTCGGGAAAAGGTGTTGGTGAAACACTGAAAAACTCATTTTCCTAGAGCTATCGAACAGTATGAAATTATTGAGAACACTATGAAATAAAAATGTTAGTTAGGCTAGGGTTCCAAGTAATGTTTTACTGTGCCTTTAAAAAGCCGGTATGACACCCGTGTTAAAATGAAAAGTCTCATTGCTCAAAACAACAGACCAGGGGAATGGCAGAGTGTCTCTAGAACTCCTGGAATCCGTTCTAGAACGCGAACATCTCCACTGATTTTTGAAATACTGAGAATTTGTATCCAAAGCGCTGTGAAAGGTAAGATAGAGTGTCAAGTGGTAATAATGTTTAAAGTGAAGGTATATTTGTAAAAAAGGTTGTTTTACCAAATTAGAATTCACAATGAAAAAGCTTGAGACACTGGAAGAGAGAGACTCCAACTCGGGAAATTCACACTGATAACCTTGGTTAATATCTAAGAAAATGCTTCAAACACTAGGAATACGTGAATAAAGGGCCTTAATATCTGTAACACATTGTTTCCTGACAAGGAAATCGTGTTCAAAGAACATAGAACCGAGTTGGATACTGGTTACATTTATTATTCCTGGACAATGAGTTGGTGATTTTGAAAGAAGCCTGGTTAGGCCATTAAACCGGATGTGATGACGTCACCAAGGGGGAGGGGCCACGTGGGCAGGCTTAGTTGATCCCAGGTGATAATGATTTGGCCAGGGGAACAGCTGGGAGTGATGACGTCATCGAGATTAGTTCTGGTATTACGGTTATAGAATTGGGGCTCTGTTCATGGTTAGGGTTAGGATAAGGTTTTGGGCTAGGTAGGGTTCAGGCTCAGGTGTGGTCTAGGTTTAGGGTTTCAGTTAGAGGGTTAGGGACAGGGTTACGGTCGCAGTGTAGTAATGTTGGCTATTCACAATGAATGAGCTTCAATCACTGGACAATTTGGTGTGTAGCACTCAGAACTTACGACTCCAGACTAGGGAAATATTTAGAAATGTGCTTCACACAATAGGAATACATATTCCAATAGACTGAGTATCTGAACAGCACAATTTTGTCACTGGGAAATCTTGTTCAAACAGCTGAGAAGCGAGTGTGACACTGTTTACATTTATTTTTCCCGTCAAAAGGAGTTGGCGTTTTCGGGAAAAGGTTTTCGTGAAACACTGAAAAACTCATTTTCCTAGAGCTATCGAACAGTATGAAAGTATTGAGAACACTATGAAATAAAAATGTTAGTTAGGCTAGGTTTCCAAGTAATGTTTTACTGTGCCTTTAAAAAGCCGGTATGACAGCGTGTTAAAATGAAAAGTCTCATTGCTCAAAACAACAGACCAGGGGAATGGCAGAGTGTCTCTAGAACTCCTGGAATACGTTTTAGAACCTGAACATCTCCACTGAATTTTGAAATACAGAGAATTTGTATCCAAAGCGCTGTGAAAGGTAGGATAGACTGTCAAGTGGTAATAATGTTGAAAGTGCTGGTATATTTGTAAAAAAGGTTGTTTTACCAAATTAGAATTCACAATGAAAAAGCTTGAGACACTGGAAGAGAGAGACTTCAACTCGGGAAATTCACACTGATAACCTAGGTTAATATCTAAGAAAGTGCTTCAAACACTAGGAATACGTGAATAAAGGGCCTTAATATCTGTAACACATTGTTTCCTAACAAGGAAATCGTGTTCAAAGAACATAGAACCAAGTTGGATACTGGTTACATTTATTATTCCGGGACAATGAGTTGGCGATTTTGAAAGAAGCCTGGTTAGGCCATTAAACCGGATGTGATGACGTCACCAAGGGGGAGGGGACACGTGGGCAGGCTTAATTGATCCCAGGTGATAATGATTTGGCCAGGGGACCAGCTGGGAGTGATGACGTCATCGAGATTAGTTCTGGTATTACGGTTAGAGAATTGGGGCTCTGTTCATGGTTAGGGTTAGGATAAGGTTTTGGGCTAGGTAGGGTTCAGGCTCAGGTGTGGGCTAGGTTTAGGGTTTGGGTTAGAGGGTTAGGGACAGGGTTACGGTCGCAGTGTAGTAATGTTGGATATTCACAATGAATGAGCTTCAATCACTGGACAATTTGGTGTGTAGCACTCAGAACGTACGACTCCAGACTGGGGAAATATTTAGAAATGTGCTTCACACAATAGGAATACATATTCCAATAAACTGAGTATCTGAACAGCACAATTTTGTCACTGGGAAATCTTGTTCAAACAGCTGAGAAGCGAGTGTGGCACTGTATACATTTATTTTTCCCGTTAAAAGGAGTTGTCGTTTTCGGGAAAAGGTGTTGGTGAAACACTGAAAAACTCATTTTCCTAGAGCTATCGAACAGTATGAAAGTATTGAGAACACTATGAAATAAAAATGTTAGTTAGGTTAGGGTTCCAAGTAATGTTTTACTGTGCCTTTAAAAAGCCGGTATGACACCCGTGTTAAAATGAAAAGTCTCATTGCTCAAAACAACAGACCAGGGGAATGGCAGAGTGTCTCTAGAACTCCTGGAATCCGTTCTAGAACCCGAACATCTCCACTGATTTTTGAAATACTGAGAATTTGTATCCAAAGCGCTGTGAAAGGTAGGATAGACTGTCAAGTGGTAATAATGTTTAAAGTGAAGGTATATTTGTAAAAAAGGTTGGTTTACCAAATTAGAAATCACAATGAAAAAGCTTGAGACACTGGAAGAGAGAGACTCCAACTCGGGAAATTCACATGATAACCTAGGTTAATATCTAAGAAAGTGCTTCAAACATTAGGAATACGTGAATAAAGGGCCTTTATATCTGTAACACATTGTTTTCTGACAAGGAAATCGTGTTCAAAGAACATAGAACCGAGTTGGATACTGGTTACATTTATTATTCAGGGACAATGAGTTGGCGATTTTGAAAGAGGCCTGGTTAGGCCATTAAACCGGATGTAATGACCTCACCAAGGGGGAGGGGCCACGCGGGCAGGCTTAATTGATCCCAGGTGATAATGATTTGGCCAGGGGACCAGCTGGGAGTGATGACATCCTCGAGATTAGTTCTGGTATTAGGGTTAGAGAATTGGGGCTCTTTTCATGGTTATGGTTAGGATAAGGTTTTGGGCTAGGTAGGGATCAGGCTCAGGTGTGCGCTAGGTTTAGGGTTGGGTTAGAGGGTTAGGGACAGAGTTATGGTCACAGTGTAGTAATGTTGGCTATTCACAATGAATGAGCTTCAATCACTGGACAATTTGGTGTGTAGCACTCAGAACTTACAACTCCAGACTAGGGAAATATTTAGAAATGTGCTTCACACAATAGGAATACATATTCCAATAGACTGAGTATCTGAACAGCACAATTTTG
The DNA here is from genome assembly GCF_951640355.1 of Cnephaeus nilssonii. Classification (NCBI taxonomy): domain Eukaryota; kingdom Metazoa; phylum Chordata; class Mammalia; order Chiroptera; family Vespertilionidae; genus Cnephaeus; species Cnephaeus nilssonii. The sequence continues at coordinate 168,023 of NW_027645575.1, read as the reverse complement.
TCACTGGGAAATCTTGTTCAAACAGCTGAGAAGCGAGTGTGACATTGTTTACATTCATTTTTCCCGTCAAAAGGAGTTGGCGTTTTCGGGAAAAGGTTTTGGTGAAACACTGAAAAACTCATTTTCCTAGAGCTATCGAACAGTGTGAAAGTATTGAGAACACTATGAAATAAAAATGTTATTTAGGCTAGGTTTCCAAGTAATGTTTTACTGTGCCTTTAAAAAGCCGGTATGACAGCGTGTTAAAATGAAAAGTCTCATTGCTCAAAACAACAGACCAGGGGAATGGCAGAGTGTCTCTAGAACTCCTGGAATACGTTTTAGAACCTGAACATCTCCACTGAATTTTGAAATACAGAGAATTTGTATCCAAAGCGCTGTGAAAGGTAGGATAGACTGTCAAGTGGTAATAATGTTGAAAGTGCTGGTATATTTGTAAAAAAGGTTGTTTTACCAAATTAGAATTCACAATGAAAAAGCTTGAGACACTGGAAGAGAGAGACTTCAACTCGGGAAATTCACACTGATAACCTAGGTTAATATCTAAGAAAGTGCTTCAAACACTAGGAATACGTGAATAAAGGGCCTTAATATCTGTAACACATTGTTTCCTGACAAGGAAATCGTGTTCAAAGAACATAGAACCAAGTTGGATACTGGTTACATTTATTATTCCGGGACAATGAGTTGGCGATTTTGAAAGAAGCCTGGTTAGGCCATTAAACCGGATGTGATGACGTCACCAAGGGGGAGGGGACACGTGGGCAGGCTTAATTGATCCCAGGTGATAATGATTTGGCCAGGGGACCAGCTGGGAGTGATGACGTCATCGAGATTAGTTCTGGTATTACGGTTAGAGAATTGGGGCTCTGTTCATGGTTAGGGTTAGGATAAGGTTTTGGGCTAGGTAGGGTTCAGGCTCAGGTGTGGGCTAGGTTTAGGGTTTGGGTTAGAGGGTTAGGGACAGGGTTACGGTCGCAGTGTAGTAATGTTGGATATTCACAATGAATGAGCTTCAATCACTGGACAATTTGGTGTGTAGCACTCAGAACGTACGACTCCAGACTGGGGAAATATTTAGAAATGTGCTTCACACAATAGGAATACATATTCCAATAAACTGAGTATCTGAACAGCACAATTTTGTCACTGGGAAATCTTGTTCAAACAGCTGAGAAGCGAGTGTGGCACTGTATACATTTATTTTTCCCGTTAAAAGGAGTTGTCGTTTTCGGGAAAAGGTGTTGGTGAAACACTGAAAAACTCATTTTCCTAGAGCTATCGAACAGTATGAAAGTATTGAGAACACTATGAAATAAAAATGTTAGTTAGGTTAGGGTTCCAAGTAATGTTTTACTGTGCCTTTAAAAAGCCGGTATGACACCCGTGTTAAAATGAAAAGTCTCATTGCTCAAAACAACAGACCAGGGGAATGGCAGAGTGTCTCTAGAACTCCTGGAATCCGTTCTAGAACCCGAACATCTCCACTGATTTTTGAAATACTGAGAATTTGTATCCAAAGCGCTGTGAAAGGTAGGATAGACTGTCAAGTGGTAATAATGTTTAAAGTGAAGGTATATTTGTAAAAAAGGTTGGTTTACCAAATTAGAAATCACAATGAAAAAGCTTGAGACACTGGAAGAGAGAGACTCCAACTCGGGAAATTCACATGATAACCTAGGTTAATATCTAAGAAAGTGCTTCAAACATTAGGAATACGTGAATAAAGGGCCTTTATATCTGTAACACATTGTTTTCTGACAAGGAAATCGTGTTCAAAGAACATAGAACCGAGTTGGATACTGGTTACATTTATTATTCAGGGACAATGAGTTGGCGATTTTGAAAGAGGCCTGGTTAGGCCATTAAACCGGATGTAATGACCTCACCAAGGGGGAGGGGCCACGCGGGCAGGCTTAATTGATCCCAGGTGATAATGATTTGGCCAGGGGACCAGCTGGGAGTGATGACATCCTCGAGATTAGTTCTGGTATTAGGGTTAGAGAATTGGGGCTCTTTTCATGGTGATGGTTAGGATAAGGTTTTGGGCTAGGTAGGGTTCAGGCTCAGGTGTGCGCTAGGTTTAGGGTTGGGTTAGAGGGTTAGGGACAGAGTTATGGTCACAGTGTAGTAATGTTGGCTATTCACAATGAATGAGCTTCAATCACTGGACAATTTGGTGTGTAGCACTCAGAACTTACAACTCCAGACTAGGGAAATATTTAGAAATGTGCTTCACACAATAGGAATACATATTCCAATAGACTGAGTATCTGAACAGCACAATTTTGTCACTGGGAAATCTTGTTCAAACAGCTGAGAAGCGAGTGTGACATTGTTTACATTCATTTTTCCCGTCAAAAGGAGTTGGCGTTTTCGGGAAAAGGTTTTGGTGAAACACTGAAAAACTCATTTTCCTAGAGCTATCGAACAGTGTGAAAGTATTGAGAACACTATGAAATAAAAATGTTAGTTAGGCTAGGTTTCCAAGTAATGTTTTACTGTGCCTTTAAAAAGCCGGTATGACAGCGTGTTAAAATGAAAAGTCTCATTGCTCAAAACAACAGACCAGGGGAATGGCAGAGTGTCTCTAGAACTCCTGGAATACGTTTTAGAACCTGAACATCTCCACTGAATTTTGAAATACAGAGAATTTGTATCCAAAGCGCTGTGAAAGGTAGGATAGACTGTCAAGTGGTAATAATGTTGAAAGTGCTGGTATATTTGTAAAAAAGGTTGTTTTACCAAATTAGAATTCACAATGAAAAAGCTTGAGACACTGGAAGAGAGAGACTTCAACTCGGGAAATTCACACTGATAACCTAGGTTAATATCTAAGAAAGTGCTTCAAACACTAGGAATACGTGAATAAAGGGCCTTAATATCTGTAACACATTGTTTCCTGACAAGGAAATCGTGTTCAAAGAACATAGAACCAAGTTGGATACTGGTTACATTTATTATTCCGGGACAATGAGTTGGCGATTTTGAAAGAAGCCTGGTTAGGCCATTAAACCGGATGTGATGACGTCACCAAGGGGGAGGGGACACGTGGGCAGGCTTAATTGATCCCAGGTGATAATGATTTGGCCAGGGGACCAGCTGGGAGTGATGACGTCATCGAGATTAGTTCTGGTATTACGGTTAGAGAATTGGGGCTCTGTTCATGGTTAGGGTTAGGATAAGGTTTTGGGCTAGGTAGGGTTCAGGCTCAGGTGTGGGCTAGGTTTAGGGTTTGGGTTAGAGGGTTAGGGACAGGGTTACGGTCGCAGTGTAGTAATGTTGGATATTCACAATGAATGAGCTTCAATCACTGGACAATTTGGTGTGTAGCACTCAGAACGTACGACTCCAGACTGGGGAAATATTTAGAAATGTGCTTCACACAATAGGAATACATATTCCAATAAACTGAGTATCTGAACAGCACAATTTTGTCACTGGGAAATCTTGTTCAAACAGCTGAGAAGCCAGTGTGGCACTGTATACATTTATTTTTCCCGTTAAAAGGAGTTGTCATTTTCGGGAAAAGGTGTTGGTGAAACACTGAAAAACTCATTTTCCTAGAGCTATCGAACAGTATGAAAGTATTGAGAACACTATGAAATAAAAATGTTAGTTAGGTTAGGGTTCCAAGTAATGTTTTACTGTGCCTTTAAAAAGCCGGTATGACACCCGTGTTAAAATGAAAAGTCTCATTGCTCAAAACAACAGACCAGGGGAATGGCAGAGTGTCTCTAGAACTCCTGGAATCCGTTCTAGAACCCGAACATCTCCACTGATTTTTGAAATACTGAGAATTTGTAACCAAAGCGCTGTGAAAGGTAGGATAGACTGTCAAGTGGTAATAATGTTTAAAGTGAAGGTATATTTGTAAAAAAGGTTGGTTTACCAAATTAGAAATCACAATGAAAAAGCTTGAGACACTGGAAGAGAGAGACTCCAACTCGGGAAATTCACATGATAACCTAGGTTAATATCTAAGAAAGTGCTTCAAACATTAGGAATACGTGAATAAAGGGCCTTTATATCTGTAACACATTGTTTTCTGACAAGGAAATCGTGTTCAAAGAACATAGAACCGAGTTGGATACTGGTTACATTTATTATTCAGGGACAATGAGTTGGCGATTTTGAAAGAGGCCTGGTTAGGCCATTAAACCGGATGTAATGACCTCACCAAGGGGGAGGGGCCACGCGGGCAGGCTTAATTGATCCCAGGTGATAATGATTTGGCCAGGGGACCAGCTGGGAGTGATGACATCCTCGAGATTAGTTCTGGTATTAGGGTTAGAGAATTGGGGCTCTTTTCATGGTTATGGTAAGGATAAGGTTTTGGGCTAGGTAGGGTTCAGGCTCAGGTGTGCGCTAGGTTTAGGGTTGGGTTAGAGGGTTAGGGACAGAGTTATGGTCACAGTGTAGTAATGTTGGCTATTCACAATGAATGAGCTTCAATCACTGGACAATTTGGTGTGTAGCACTCAGAACTTACAACTCCAGACTAGGGAAATATTTAGAAATGTGCTTCACACAATAGGAATACATATTCCAATAGACTGAGTATCTGAACAGCACAATTTTGTCACTGGGAAATCTTGTTCAAACAGCTGAGAAGCGAGTGTGACACTGTTTACATTCATTTTTCCCGTCAAAAGGAGTTGGCGTTTTCGGGAAAAGGTTTTGGTGAAACACTGAAAAACTCATTTTCCTAGAGCTATCGAACAGTGTGAAAGTATTGAGATCACTGTGAAATAAAAATGTTAGTCAGGCTACGGTTCCAAGTAATGTTTTACTGTGCCTTTAAAAAGCCGGTATGACACCCGTGTTAAAATGAAAAGTCTCATTGCTCAAAACAACAGACCAGGGGAATGGCAGAGTGTCTCTAGAAATCCTGGAATACCTTTTAGAACCCGAACATCTCTACTAAATTTTAAAATACTGAGAATTTGTATCCAAAGCTCTGTGAAAGGTAGGATAGACTGTCAAGTGGTAATAATGTTGAAAGTGCTGGTATATTTGTAAAAAAGGTTGTTTTACCAAATTAGAATTCACAATGAAAAAGCTTGAGACACTGGAAGAGAGAGACTCCAACTCGGGAAATTCACAATGATAACCTAGGTTAATATCTAAGAAAGTGCTTCAAACACTAGGAATACGTGAATAAAGGGCCTTAATATCTGTAACACATTGTTTCCTGACAAGGAAATCGTGTTCAAAGAACATAGAACCGAGTTAGATACTGGTTACATTTATTATTCCGGGACAATGAGTTGGCGATTTTGAAAGAGGCCTGGTTAGGCCATTAACTGGATGTGATGACGTCACCAAGGGGGAGGGGCCACGAGGGAAGCTTAATTGATCCCAGGTGATAATGATTTGGCCAGGGGACCAGCTGGGAGTGATGACGTCATCGAGATTAGTTCTGGTATTAGGGTTAGAGAATTGGGGCTCTGTTCATGGTTAGGGTTAGGATAAGGTTTTGGGCTAGGTAGGGTTCAGGCTCAGGTGTGGGCTAGGTTTAGGGTTTGGGTTAGAGGGTTAGGGACAGGGTTACGGTCGCAGTGTAGTAATGTTGGCTATTCACAATGAATGAGCTTCAATCACTGGACAATTTGGTGTGTAGCACTCAGAACTTACGACTCCAGACTAGGGAAATATTTAGAAATGTGCTTCACACAATAGGAATACCCATTCCAATAGACTGAATATCTGAACAGCACAATTTTGTCACTGGGAAATCTTGTTCAAACAGCTGAGAACCGATTGTGACATTCTTTACATTTATTTTTCCCATCAAAAGGTGTTGGCGTTTTCGGGAAAAGGTTTTGGTGAAACACTGAAAAACTCATTTTCCTAGAGCTATCGAACAGTATGAAAGTATTGAGAACACTATGAAATAAAAATGTTAGTTTTGCTAGGGTTGCAAGTAATGTTTTACTGTGCCTTTAAAAAGCCGGTATGACACCGGTGTTAAAATGAAAAGTCTCATTGCTCAAAACAACAGACCAGGGAATGGCAGAGTGTCTCTAGAACTCCTGGAATACGTTTTAGAACCCGAACATCTCTACTGAATTTTGAAATACTGAGAATTTGTATCCAAAGCGCTGTGAAAGGTAGGATAGACTGTCAAGTGGTAATAATGTTGAAAGTGCTGGTATATTTGTAAAAAAGGTTGTTTTACCAAATTAGAATTCACAATGAAAAAGCTTGAGACACTGGAAGAGAGAGACTCCAACTCGGGAAATTCACAATGATAACCTAGGTTAATATCTAAGAAAGTGCTTCAAACACTAGGAATACGTGAGTAAAGGGCCTTAATATCTGTAACACATTGTTTCCTGACAAGGAAATCGTGTTCAAAGAACATAGAACCGAGTTGGATACTGGTTACATTTATTATTCCTGGACAATGAGTTGGCGATTTTGAAAGAGGCCTCCTTAGGCCATTAAACCGGATGTGATGATGTCACCAAGGGGGAGGGGCCACGTGGGCAGGCTTAATTGATCCCAGGTGATAATGATTTGGCCAGGGGACCAACTAGGAGTGATGACGTCATCGAGATTAGTTCTGGTATTAGGGTTAGAGAATTGGGGCTCTGTTCATGGTTAGTGTTAGGATAAGGTTTTGGGCTAGGTAGGGTTCAGGCTCAGGTGTGGGCTAGGTTTAGGGTTTGGGTTAGAGGGTTAGGGACAAGGTTATGGTCACAGTGTAGTGATGTTGGCTATTCACAATGAATGAGCTTCAATCACTGGACAATTTGGTGTGTAGCACTCAGAACTTAGGACTCCAGACTAGGGAAATATTTAGAAACTAGAGGCCCGGTGCACGAAATTCGTGCACGGGGAGGGGGGCAGCGGGGAGTGTGTCCCTCAGCCTAGTCTGCACCCTCTCCAATCTGGGACCCCTCATGGGATAACCAGCAGTTGGACAGCCCTCTCACAATTCAGATCTGCTGGCTCCTAACCGCTCACCTGCCTGCCTGATTGCCCCTAACTGCTTCTGCCTACCAGCCTGATTGTCCCTAACTGCTCCCCTGCTGGCTTGATTGCCCCTAACGACCTGTTCCTCGGCCCACACCTGGTACCCAGGATACCCTCCTCCAGCTGACCACAGGCACCCAGGATCCGGGCTTCTCTCCCTCTGGTCAGCCATAGGTGCCCAGGCTGGCTGCAGCCTTAGGGGATGGTGGACAGGGGGCTTCGCCTGTGCTGCAGCTGCAAGAGCTGGCGCCCAGGACTGCAGGGTGGGCGGCTTCTTTGTCTCCCAGGCCACAGCCAGCCACAGTTACTGGTGCCCAGGTCCGCAGGGTGGGTGGCTTCTCTGTCTCCCAAGCCACAGCCAGCCGCAGGTGCTGGTGCCCAGGACTGCAGGGTGGGCGGCTTCTCTGTCTCCCAGGCCACAGCCAGCCACAGGTACTGGGGCCCAGGACCGCAGGGTGGGTGGCTTCTCTGTCTCCCAGGCCACAGCCAGCCACAGGTACTGGTGCCCAGCACCGCAGGGTGGGCGGCTTCTCCATCTCCCGGGCTGCAGCCAGCCACAGGTACTGGTGCCCAGGACCGCAGGGTGGGCGGCTTCTCCATCTCCCGGGCTGCAGCCAGCCTCAGGTACTGGTGCCCGGTTTCTCCATCTCTCCCAGGACGTGGGGCGGGTGGACAGCTTCTCCAGCTGGCTGTAGCCTGGGATCATAAGGCAAGTGGCTTCTTCATCTCCCAGATCGTATCCACCCTCAGGTACTGGCACCCGGTTTCTTGTCTCCCCCAGGATGTGGGGAGGGCGGCTTCTCCAGCTGGCTATGGCTTGGGATCACGGGGCAGGCGGCTTCTTCATCTCCCAGGTCGCAGCCAGCCTCAGGCGCTGAGGCCGGGTTTCTCAGTCTCCCCCAGGAGGTGGGGCAGGCGGACCTGAGGTTTCTGCTGCTGGCTGCAGCCTGGGATCACAGGGCAGGCGGCTTCTTCATCTCCTGAGCTGCAGCCAGCCTCAGGCACTGGCACCTGGTTTCTTGTCTCCCCCAGGACTTGGGGTGAACCGCTTCTCCAGCTGGCTGAGGCCTGAGATCACGGGGCAGGCAGCTTCTTGGTCTCAGTGGCTGCAGCCAGCCTCAGGTGCTGGGGCCCGGTTTCTCCGTCTCCCCAGGACATGGGGCGGGCGGACCTGAGGCTTCTGAGGCTGGCTGCAGCCTGGGATCATGGGACGGGCAGCTTCTTCGTCTCCTGGTCGCAAACAGCCTCAGGCGCAGGGCCTGGTTTCTCCCTCTTCCCAGGATGTGAGGCAGGCAGATGTGAGGCGGGCGGACCTGAGGTTTCTGAGGCTGGCTGCAGCCTGGGATCATGGGGTGGGCAGCTTCTTGGTCTCTGTGGCTGCCGCCAGCCTCAGGCGCTGGAGCCCAGTTTCTCCGTCTCCCCAGGATGTTGGGCAGGCGGACCTACGGCTTCTGAGGCTGGCTGCAGCCTGGGATCATGGGGTGGGCAGCTTCTTGGTCTCTGTGGCTGCAGCCAGCCTCAGGCACTGGCGCCTGACTTCTCCAACTTCCAGAGACCTGGAGAGGCGGGGGGGCGGGGCTGCGGCCATGTTTTCAGTTTAATTGCATACTCACTCAGATTGAATGGTGGGCGTGGCTGGGGCGTGGCTGGTGGGCGTGGCTTGTGAGTGTAGCGGAGTGATGATTTGCATACTACTCTATTATTAGATAGATGTGCTTCACACAATAGGAATACATATTCCAATAGACTGAATATCTGAACAGCACAATTTTGTCACTGGGAAATCTTGTTCAAACAGCTGAGAAGCGAGTGTGACACTGTTTACATTTATTTTTCCCGTCAAAAGGAGTTGGCGTTTTCGGGAAAAGGTTTTGGTGAAACACTGAAAAACTCATTTTCCTAGAGCTATCGAACAGTATGAAAGTATTGAGAACACTATGAAATAAAAATGTTAGTCAGGCTAGGGTTCCAAGTAATGTTTTACTGTGCCTTTAAAAAGCCGGTATGACACCCGTGTTAAAATGAAAAGTCTCATTGCTCAAAACAACAGACCAGGGGAATGGCAGAGTGTCTCTAGAACTCCTGGAATACGTTTTAGAACCCGAACATCTCTACTGAATTTTGAAATACTGAGAATTTGTATCCAAAGCGCTGTGAAAGGTAGGATAGACTGTCAAGTGGTAATAATGTTGAAAGTGCTGGTATATTTGTAAAAAAGGTTGTTTTACCAAATTAGAATTCACAATGAAAAAGCTTGAGACACTGGAAGAGAGAGACTCCAACTCGGGAAATTCACAATGATAACCTAGGTTAATATCTAAGAAAGTGCTTCAAACACTAGGAATACGTGAATAAAGGGCCTTAATATCTGTAACACATTGTTTCCTGACAAGGAAATCGTGTTCAAAGAACATAGAACCGAGTTGGATACTGGTTACATTTATTATTCCGGGACAATGAGTTGGCGATTTTGAAAGAAGCCTGGTTAGGCCATTAAACCGGATGTGATGACGTCACCAAGGGGGAGGAGCCACGGGGGCAGGCTTGATTGATCCCAGGTGATAATGATTTGGCCAGGGGACCAGCTGGGAGTGATGACGTCATCGAGATTAGTTCTGGTATTAGGGTTAGAGAATTGGGGCTCTGTTCATGGTTAGGGTTAGGATAAGGTTTTGGGCTAGGTAGGGTTCAGGCTCAGGTGTGGGCTAGGTTTAGGGTTTGGGTTAGAGGGTTAGGGACAGGGTTACGGTCGCAGTGTAGTAATGTTGGCTATTCACAATGAATGAGCTTCAATCACTGGACAATTTGGTGTGTAGCACTCAGAACGTACGACTCCAGACTGGGGAAATATTTAGAAATGTGCTTCACACAATAGGAATACATATTCCAATAGACTGAGTATCTGAACAGCACAATTTTGTCACTGGGAAATCTTGTTCAAACAGCTGAGAAGCGAGTGTGGCACTGTATACATTTATTTTTCCCGTTAAAAGGAGTTGTCGTTTTCGGGAAAAGGTGTTGGTGAAACACTGAAAAACTCATTTTCCTAGAGCTATCGAACAGTATGAAAGTATTGAGAACACTATGAAATAAAAATGTTAGTTAGGCTAGGGTTCCAAGTAATGTTTTACTGTGCCTTTAAAAAGCCGGTATGACACCCGTGTTAAAATGAAAAGTCTCATTGCTCAAAACAACAGACCAGGGGAATGGCAGAGTGTCTCTAGAACTCCTGGAATCCGTTCTAGAACGCGAACATGTCCACTGATTTTTGAAATACTGAGAATTTGTATCCAAAGCGCTGTGAAAGGTAAGATAGAGTGTCAAGTGGTAATAATGTTTAAAGTGAAGGTATATTTGTAAAAAAGGTTGTTTTACCAAATTAGAATTCACAATGAAAAAGCTTGAGACACTGGAAGAGAGAGACTCCAACTCGGGAAATTCACACTGATAACCTTGGTTAATATCTAAGAAAATGCTTCAAACACTAGGAATACGTGAATAAAGGGCCTTAATATCTGTAACACATTGTTTCCTGACAAGGAAATCGTGTTCAAAGAACATAGAACCGAGTTGGATACTGGTTACATTTATTATTCCTGGACAATGAGTTGGTGATTTTGAAAGAAGCCTGGTTAGGCCATTAAACCGGATGTGATGACGTCACCAAGGGGGAGGGGCCACGTGGGCAGGCTTAGTTGATCCCAGGTGATAATGATTTGGCCAGGGGAACAGCTGGGAGTGATGACGTCATCGAGATTAGTTCTGGTATTACGGTTAGAGAATTGGGGCTCTGTTCATGGTTAGGGTTAGGATAAGGTTTTGGGCTAGGTAGGGTTCAGGCTCAGGTGTGGTCTAGGTTTAGGGTTTCAGTTAGAGGGTTAGGGACAGGGTTACGGTCACAGTGTAGTCATGTTGGCTATTCACAATGAATGAGCTTCAATCACTGGACAATTTGGTGTGTAGCACTCAGAACTTACGACTCCAGACTAGGGAAATATTTAGAAATGTGCTTCACACAATAGGAATATATATTCCAATAGACTGAGTATCTGAACAGCACAATTTTGTCACTGGGAAATCTTGTTCAAACAGCTGAGAAGCGAGTGTGACACTGTTTACATTTATTTTTCCCGTCAAAAGGAGTTGGCGTTTTCGGGAAAAGGTTTTCGTGAAACACTGAAAAACTCATTTTCCTAGAGCTATCGAACAGTATGAAAGTATTGAGAACACTATGAAATAAAAATGTTAGTTAGGCTAGGTTTCCAAGTAATGTTTTACTGTGCCTTTAAAAAGCCGGTATGACAGCGTGTTAAAATGAAAAGTCTCATTGCTCAAAACAACAGACCAGGGGAATGGCAGAGTGTCTCTAGAACTCCTGGAATACGTTTTAGAACCTGAACATCTCCACTGAATTTTGAAATACAGAGAATTTGTATCCAAAGCGCTGTGAAAGGTAGGATAGACTGTCAAGTGGTAATAATGTTGAAAGTGCTGGTATATTTGTAAAAAAGGTTGTTTTACCAAATTAGAATTCACAATGAAAAAGCTTGAGACACTGGAAGAGAGAGACTTCAACTCGGGAAATTCACACTGATAACCTAGGTTAATATCTAAGAAAGTGCTTCAAACACTAGGAATACGTGAATAAAGGGCCTTAATATCTGTAACACATTGTTTCCTAACAAGGAAATCGTGTTCAAAGAACATAGAACCAAGTTGGATACTGGTTACATTTATTATTCCGGGACAATGAGTTGGCGATTTTGAAAGAAGCCTGGTTAGGCCATTAAACCGGATGTGATGACGTCACCAAGGGGGAGGGGACACGTGGGCAGGCTTAATTGATCCCAGGTGATAATGATTTGGCCAGGGGACCAGCTGGGAGTGATGACGTCATCGAGATTAGTTCTGGTATTACGGTTAGAGAATTGGGGCTCTGTTCATGGTTAGGGTTAGGATAAGGTTTTGGGCTAGGTAGGGTTCAGGCTCAGGTGTGGGCTAGGTTTAGGGTTTGGGTTAGAGGGTTAGGGACAGGGTTACGGTCGCAGTGTAGTAATGTTGGATATTCACAATGAATGAGCTTCAATCACTGGACAATTTGGTGTGTAGCACTCAGAACGTACGACTCCAGACTGGGGAAATATTTAGAAATGTGCTTCACACAATAGGAATACATATTCCAATAAACTGAGTATCTGAACAGCACAATTTTGTCACTGGGAAATCTTGTTCAAACAGCTGAGAAGCGAGTGTGGCACTGTATACATTTATTTTTCCCGTTAAAAGGAGTTGTCGTTTTCGGGAAAAGGTGTTGGTGAAACACTGAAAAACTCATTTTCCTAGAGCTATCGAACAGTATGAAAGTATTGAGAACACTATGAAATAAAAATGTTAGTTAGGTTAGGGTTCCAAGTAATGTTTTACTGTGCCTTTAAAAAGCCGGTATGACACCCGTGTTAAAATGAAAAGTCTCATTACTCAAAACAACAGACCAGGGGAATGGCAGAGTGTCTCTAGAACTCCTGGAATCCGTTCTAGAACCCGAACATCTCCACTGATTTTTGAAATACTGAGAATTTGTATCCAAAGCGCTGTGAAAGGTAGGATAGACTGTCAAGTGGTAATAATGTTTAAAGTGAAGGTATATTTGTAAAAAAGGTTGGTTTACCAAATTAGAAATCACAATGAAAAAGCTTGAGACACTGGAAGAGAGAGACTCCAACTCGGGAAATTCACATGATAACCTAGGTTAATATCTAAGAAAGTACTTCAAACATTAGGAATACGTGAATAAAGGGCCTTTATATCTGTAACACATTGTTTTCTGACAAGGAAATCGTGTTCAAAGAACATAGAACCGAGTTGGATACTGGTTACATTTATTATTCAGGGACAATGAGTTGGCGATTTTGAAAGAGGCCTGGTTAGGCCATTAAACCGGATGTAATGACCTCACCAAGGGGGAGGGGCCACGCGGGCAGGCTTAATTGATCCCAGGTGATAATGATTTGGCCAGGGGACCAGCTGGGAGTGATGACATCCTCGAGATTAGTTCTGGTATTAGGGTTAGAGAATTGGGGCTCTTTTCATGGTTATGGTTAGGATAAGGTTTTGGGCTAGGTAGGGTTCAGGCTCAGGTGTGCGCTAGGTTTAGGGTTGGGTTAGAGGGTTAGGGACAGAGTTATGGTCACAGTGTAGTAATGTTGGCTATTCACAATGAATGAGCTTCAATCACTGGACAATTTGGTGTGTAGCACTCAGAACTTACAACTCCAGACTAGGGAAATATTTAGAAATGTGCTTCACACAATAGGAATACATATTCCAATAGACTGAGTATCTGAACAGCACAATTTTGTCACTGGGAAATCTTGTTCAAACAGCTGAGAAGCGAGTGTGACATTGTTTACATTCATTTTTCCCGTCAAAAGGAGTTGGCGTTTTCGGGAAAAGGTTTTGGTGAAACACTGAAAAACTCATTTTCCTAGAGCTATCGAACAGTGTGAAAGTATTGAGAACACTATGAAATAAAAATGTTAGTTAGGCTAGGTTTCCAAGTAATGTTTTACTGTGCCTTTAAAAAGCCGGTATGACAGCGTGTTAAAATGAAAAGTCTCATTGCTCAAAACAACAGACCAGGGGAATGGCAGAGTGTCTCTAGAACTCCTGGAATACGTTTTAGAACCTGAACATCTCCACTGAATTTTGAAATACAGAGAATTTGTATCCAAAGCGCTGTGAAAGGTAGGATAGACTGTCAAGTGGTAATAATGTTGAAAGTGCTGGTATATTTGTAAAAAAGGTTGTTTTACCAAATTAGAATTCACAATGAAAAAGCTTGAGACACTGGAAGAGAGAGACTTCAACTCGGGAAATTCACACTGATAACCTAGGTTAATATCTAAGAAAGTGCTTCAAACACTAGGAATACGTGAATAAAGGGCCTTAATATCTGTAACACATTGTTTCCTGACAAGGAAATCGTGTTCAAAGAACATAGAACCAAGTTGGATACTGGTTACATTTATTATTCCGGGACAATGAGTTGGCGATTTTGAAAGAAGCCTGGTTAGGCCATTAAACCGGATGTGATGACGTCACCAAGGGGGAGGGGACACGTGGGCAGGCTTAATTGATCCCAGGTGATAATGATTTGGCCAGGGGACCAGCTGGGAGTGATGACGTCATCGAGATTAGTTCTGGTATTACGGTTAGAGAATTGGGGCTCTGTTCATGGTTAGGGTTAGGATAAGGTTTTGGGCTAGGTAGGGTTCAGGCTCAGGTGTGGGCTAGGTTTAGGGTTTGGGTTAGAGGGTTAGGGACAGGGTTACGGTCGCAGTGTAGTAATGTTGGATATTCACAATGAATGAGCTTCAATCACTGGACAATTTGGTGTGTAGCACTCAGAACGTACGACTCCAGACTGGGGAAATATTTAGAAATGTGCTTCACACAATAGGAATACATATTCCAATAAACTGAGTATCTGAACAGCACAATTTTGTCACTGGGAAATCTTGTTCAAACAGCTGAGAAGCGAGTGTGGCACTGTATACATTTATTTTTCCCGTTAAAAGGAGTTGTCGTTTTCGGGAAAAGGTGTTGGTGAAACACTGAAAAACTCATTTTCCTAGAGCTATCGAACAGTATGAAAGTATTGAGAACACTATGAAATAAAAATGTTAGTTAGGTTAGGGTTCCAAGTAATGTTTTACTGTGCCTTTAAAAAGCCGGTATGACACCCGTGTTAAAATGAAAAGTCTCATTGCTCAAAACAACAGACCAGGGGAATGGCAGAGTGTCTCTAGAACTCCTGGAATCCGTTCTAGAACCCGAACATCTCCACTGATTTTTGAAATACTGAGAATTTGTATCCAAAGCGCTGTGAAAGGTAGGATAGACTGTCAAGTGGTAATAATGTTTAAAGTGAAGGTATATTTGTAAAAAAGGTTGGTTTACCAAATTAGAAATCACAATGAAAAAGCTTGAGACACTGGAAGAGAGAGACTCCAACTCGGGAAATTCACATGATAACCTAGGTTAATATCTAAGAAAGTGCTTCAAACATTAGGAATACGTGAATAAAGGGCCTTTATATCTGTAACACATTGTTTTCTGACAAGGAAATCGTGTTCAAAGAACATAGAACCGAGTTGGATACTGGTTACATTTATTATTCAGGGACAATGAGTTGGCGATTTTGAAAGAGGCCTGGTTAGGCCATTAAACCGGATGTAATGACCTCACCAAGGGGGAGGGGCCACGCGGGCAGGCTTAATTGATCCCAGGTGATAATGATTTGGCCAGGGGACCAGCTGGGAGTGATGACATCCTCGAGATTAGTTCTGGTATTAGGGTTAGAGAATTGGGGCTCTTTTCATGGTTATGGTTAGGATAAGGTTTTGGGCTAGGTAGGGTTCAGGCTCAGGTGTGCGCTAGGTTTAGGGTTGGGTTAGAGGGTTAGGGACAGAGTTATGGTCACAGTGTAGTAATGTTGGCTATTCACAATGAATGAGCTTCAATCACTGGACAATTTGGTGTGTAGCACTCAGAACTTACAACTCCAGACTAGGGAAATATTTAGAAATGTGCTTCACACAATAGGAATACATATTCCAATAGACTGAGTATCTGAACAGCACAATTTTGTCACTGGGAAATCTTGTTCAAACAGCTGAGAAGCGAGTGTGACACTGTTTACATTCATTTTTCCCGTCAAAAGGAGTTGGCGTTTTCGGGAAAAGGTTTTGGTGAAACACTGAAAAACTCATTTTCCTAGAGCTATCGAACAGTGTGAAAGTATTGAGATCACTGTGAAATAAAAATGTTAGTCAGGCTACGGTTCCAAGTAATGTTTTACTGTGCCTTTAAAAAGCCGGTATGACACCCGTGTTAAAATGAAAAGTCTCATTGCTCAAAACAACAGACCAGGGGAATGGCAGAGTGTCTCTAGAAATCCTGGAATACCTTTTAGAACCCGAACATCTCTACTAAATTTTAAAATACTGAGAATTTGTATCCAAAGCTCTGTGAAAGGTAGGATAGACTGTCAAGTGGTAATAATGTTGAAAGTGCTGGTATATTTGTAAAAAAGGTTGTTTTACCAAATTAGAATTCACAATGAAAAAGCTTGAGACACTGGAAGAGAGAGACTCCAACTCGGGAAATTCACAATGATAACCTAGGTTAATATCTAAGAAAGTGCTTCAAACACTAGGAATACGTGAATAAAGGGCCTTAATATCTGTAACACATTGTTTCCTGACAAGGAAATCGTGTTCAAAGAACATAGAACCGAGTTAGATACTGGTTACATTTATTATTCCGGGACAATGAGTTGGCGATTTTGAAAGAGGCCTGGTTAGGCCATTAACTGGATGTGATGACGTCACCAAGGGGGAGGGGCCACGAGGGCAGGCTTAATTGATCCCAGGTGATAATGATTTGGCCAGGGGACCAGCTGGGAGTGATGACGTCATCGAGATTAGTTCTGGTATTAGGGTTAGAGAATTGGGGCTCTGTTCATGGTTAGGGTTAGGATAAGGTTTTGGGCTAGGTAGGGTTCAGGCTCAGGTGTGGGCTAGGTTTAGGGTTTGGGTTAGAGGGTTAGGGACAGGGTTACGGTCGCAGTGTAGTAATGTTGGCTATTCACAATGAATGAGCTTCAATCACTGGACAATTTGGTGTGTAGCACTCAGAACTTACGACTCCAGACTAGGGAAATATTTAGAAATGTGCTTCACACAATAGGAATACACATTCCAATAGACTGAATATCTGAACAGCACAATTTTGTCACTGGGAAATCTTGTTCAAACAGCTGAGAACCGATTGTGACATTCTTTACATTTATTTTTCCCATCAAAAGGTGTTGGCGTTTTCGGGAAAAGGTTTTGGTGAAACACTGAAAAACTCATTTTCCTAGAGCTATCGAACAGTATGAAAGTATTGAGAACACTATGAAATAAAAATGTTAGTTTTGCTAGGGTTGCAAGTAATGTTTTACTGTGCCTTTAAAAAGCCGGTATGACACCGGTGTTAAAATGAAAAGTCTCATTGCTCAAAACAACAGACCAGGGAATGGCAGAGTGTCTCTAGAACTCCTGGAATACGTTTTAGAACCCGAACATCTCTACTGAATTTTGAAATACTGAGAATTTGTATCCAAAGCGCTGTGAAAGGTAGGATAGACTGTCAAGTGGTAATAATGTTGAAAGTGCTGGTATATTTGTAAAAAAGGTTGTTTTACCAAATTAGAATTCACAATGAAAAAGCTTGAGACACTGGAAGAGAGAGACTCCAACTCGGGAAATTCACAATGATAACCTAGGTTAATATCTAAGAAAGTGCTTCAAACACTAGGAATACGTGAGTAAAGGGCCTTAATATCTGTAACACATTGTTTCCTGACAAGGAAATCGTGTTCAAAGAACATAGAACCGAGTTGGATACTGGTTACATTTATTATTCCTGGACAATGAGTTGGCGATTTTGAAAGAGGCCTCCTTAGGCCATTAAACCGGATGTGATGATGTCACCAAGGGGGAGGGGCCACGTGGGCAGGCTTAATTGATCCCAGGTGATAATGATTTGGCCAGGGGACCAACTAGGAGTGATGACGTCATCGAGATTAGTTCTGGTATTAGGGTTAGAGAATTGGGGCTCTGTTCATGGTTAGTGTTAGGATAAGGTTTTGGGCTAGGTAGGGTTCAGGCTCAGGTGTGGGCTAGGTTTAGGGTTTGGGTTAGAGGGTTAGGGACAAGGTTATGGTCACAGTGTAGTGATGTTGGCTATTCACAATGAATGAGCTTCAATCACTGGACAATTTGGTGTGTAGCACTCAGAACTTAGGACTCCAGACTAGGGAAATATTTAGAAACTAGAGGCCCGGTGCACGAAATTCGTGCACGGGGAGGGGGGCAGCGGGGAGTGTGTCCCTCAGCCTAGTCTGCACCCTCTCCAATCTGGGACCCCTCATGGGATAACCAGCAGTTGGACAGCCCTCTCACAATTCAGATCTGCTGGCTCCTAACCGCTCACCTGCCTGCCTGATTGCCCCTAACTGCTTCTGCCTACCAGCCTGATTGTCCCTAACTGCTCCCCTGCTGGCTTGATTGCCCCTAACGACCTGTTCCTCGGCCCACACCTGGTACCCAGGATACCCTCCTCCAGCTGACCACAGGCACCCAGGATCCGGGCTTCTCTCCCTCTGGTCAGCCATAGGTGCCCAGGCTGGCTGCAGCCTTAGGGGATGGTGGACAGGGGGCTTCGCCTGTGCTGCAGCTGCAAGAGCTGGCGCCCAGGACTGCAGGGTGGGCGGCTTCTTTGTCTCCCAGGCCACAGCCAGCCACAGTTACTGGTGCCCAGGTCCGCAGGGTGGGTGGCTTCTCTGTCTCCCAAGCCACAGCCAGCCGCAGGTGCTGGTGCCCAGGACTGCAGGGTGGGCGGCTTCTCTGTCTCCCAGGCCACAGCCAGCCACAGGTACTGGGGCCCAGGACCGCAGGGTGGGTGGCTTCTCTGTCTCCCAGGCCACAGCCAGCCACAGGTACTGGTGCCCAGCACCGCAGGGTGGGCGGCTTCTCCATCTCCCGGGCTGCAGCCAGCCACAGGTACTGGTGCCCAGGACCGCAGGGTGGGCGGCTTCTCCATCTCCCGGGCTGCAGCCAGCCTCAGGTACTGGTGCCCGGTTTCTCCATCTCTCCCAGGACGTGGGGCGGGTGGACAGCTTCTCCAGCTGGCTGTAGCCTGGGATCATAAGGCAAGTGGCTTCTTCATCTCCCAGATCGTATCCACCCTCAGGTACTGGCACCCGGTTTCTTGTCTCCCCCAGGATGTGGGGAGGGCGGCTTCTCCAGCTGGCTGTGGCTTGGGATCACGGGGCAGGCGGCTTCTTCATCTCCCAGGTCGCAGCCAGCCTCAGGCGCTGAGGCCGGGTTTCTCAGTCTCCCCCAGGAGGTGGGGCAGGCGGACCTGAGGTTTCTGCTGCTGGCTGCAGCCTGGGATCACAGGGCAGGCGGCTTCTTCATCTCCTGAGCTGCAGCCAGCCTCAGGCACTGGCACCTGGTTTCTTGTCTCCCCCAGGACTTGGGGTGAACCGCTTCTCCAGCTGGCTGAGGCCTGAGATCACGGGGCAGGCAGCTTCTTGGTCTCAGTGGCTGCAGCCAGCCTCAGGTGCTGGGGCCCGGTTTCTCCGTCTCCCCAGGACATGGGGCGGGCGGACCTGAGGCTTCTGAGGCTGGCTGCAGCCTGGGATCATGGGACGGGCAGCTTCTTCGTCTCCTGGTCGCAAACAGCCTCAGGCGCAGGGCCTGGTTTCTCCCTCTTCCCAGGATGTGAGGCAGGCAGATGTGAGGCGGGCGGACCTGAGGTTTCTGAGGCTGGCTGCAGCCTGGGATCATGGGGTGGGCAGCTTCTTGGTCTCTGTGGCTGCCGCCAGCCTCAGGCGCTGGAGCCCAGTTTCTCCGTCTCCCCAGGATGTTGGGCAGGCGGACCTACGGCTTCTGAGGCTGGCTGCAGCCTGGGATCATGGGGTGGGCAGCTTCTTGGTCTCTGTGGCTGCAGCCAGCCTCAGGCACTGGCGCCTGACTTCTCCAACTTCCAGAGACCTGGAGAGGCGGGGGGGCGGGGCTGCGGCCATGTTTTCAGTTTAATTGCATACTCACTCAGATTGAATGGTGGGCGTGGCTGGGGCGTGGCTGGTGGGCGTGGCTTGTGAGTGTAGCGGAGTGATGATTTGCATACTACTCTATTATTAGATAGATGTGCTTCACACAATAGGAATACATATTCCAATAGACTGAATATCTGAACAGCACAATTTTGTCACTGGGAAATCTTGTTCAAACAGCTGAGAAGCGAGTGTGACACTGTTTACATTTATTTTTCCCGTCAAAAGGAGTTGGCGTTTTCGGGAAAAGGTTTTGGTGAAACACTGAAAAACTCATTTTCCTAGAGCTATCGAACAGTATGAAAGTATTGAGAACACTATGAAATAAAAATGTTAGTCAGGCTAGGGTTCCAAGTAATGTTTTACTGTGCCTTTAAAAAGCCGGTATGACACCCGTGTTAAAATGAAAAGTCTCATTGCTCAAAACAACAGACCAGGGGAATGGCAGAGTGTCTCTAGAACTCCTGGAATACGTTTTAGAACCCGAACATCTCTACTGAATTTTGAAATACTGAGAATTTGTATCCAAAGCGCTGTGAAAGGTAGGATAGACTGTCAAGTGGTAATAATGTTGAAAGTGCTGGTATATTTGTAAAAAAGGTTGTTTTACCAAGTTAGAATTCACAATGAAAAAGCTTGAGACACTGGAAGAGAGAGACTCCAACTCGGGAAATTCACAATGATAACCTAGGTTAATATCTAAGAAAGTGCTTCAAACACTAGGAATACGTGAATAAAGGGCCTTAATATCTGTAACACATTGTTTCCTGACAAGGAAATCGTGTTCAAAGAACATAGAACCGAGTTGGATACTGGTTACATTTATTATTCCGGGACAATGAGTTGGCGATTTTGAAAGAAGCCTGGTTAGGCCATTAAACCGGATGTGATGACGTCACCAAGGGGGAGGAGCCACGGGGGCAGGCTTAATTGATCCCAGGTGATAATGATTTAGCCAGGGGACCAGCTGGGAGTGATGACATCATCGAGATTAGTTCTGGTATTGGGGTTAGAGAATTGGGGCTCTGTTCATGGTTAGGGTTAGGATAAGGTTTTGGGCTAGGTAGGGTTCAGGCTCAGGTGTGGGCTAGGTTTAGGGTTTGGGTTAGAGGGTTAGGGACAGGGTTACGGTCACAGTGTAGTAATGTTGGCTATTCACAATGAATGAGCTTCAATCACTGGACAATTTGGTGTGTAGCACTCAGAACTTACAACTCCAGACTAGGGAAATATTTAGAAATGTGCTTCACACAATAGGAATACATATTCCAATAGACTGAGTATCTGAACAGCACAATTTTGTCACTGGGAAATCTTGTTCAAACAGCTGAGAAGCGAGTGTGACACTGTTTACATTCATTTTTCCCGTCAAAAGGAGTTGGCGTTTTCGGGAAAAGGTTTTGGTGAAACACTGAAAAACTCATTTTCCTAGAGCTATCGAACAGTGTGAAAGTATTGAGATCACTGTGAAATAAAAATGTTAGTCAGGCTACGGTTCCAAGTAATGTTTTACTGTGCCTTTAAAAAGCCGGTATGACACCCGTGTTAAAATGAAAAGTCTCATTGCTCAAAACAACAGACCAGGGGAATGGCAGAGTGTCTCTAGAAATCCTGGAATACCTTTTAGAACCCGAACATCTCTACTAAATTTTAAAATACTGAGAATTTGTATCCAAAGCTCTGTGAAAGGTAGGATAGACTGTCAAGTGGTAATAATGTTGAAAGTGCTGGTATATTTGTAAAAAAGGTTGTTTTACCAAATTAGAATTCACAATGAAAAAGCTTGAGACACTGGAAGAGAGAGACTCCAACTCGGGAAATTCACAATGATAACCTAGGTTAATATCTAAGAAAGTGCTTCAAACACTAGGAATACGTGAATAAAGGGCCTTAATATCTGTAACACATTGTTTCCTGACAAGGAAATCGTGTTCAAAGAACATAGAACCGAGTTAGATACTGGTTACATTTATTATTCCGGGACAATGAGTTGGCGATTTTGAAAGAGGCCTGGTTAGGCCATTAACTGGATGTGATGACGTCACCAAGGGGGAGGGGCCACGAGGGCAGGCTTAATTGATCCCAGGTGATAATGATTTGGCCAGGGGACCAGCTGGGAGTGATGACGTCATCGAGATTAGTTCTGGTATTAGGGTTAGAGAATTGGGGCTCTGTTCATGGTTAGGGTTAGGATAAGGTTTTGGGCTAGGTAGGGTTCAGGCTCAGGTGTGGGCTAGGTTTAGGGTTTGGGTTAGAGGGTTAGGGACAGGGTTACGGTCGCAGTGTAGTAATGTTGGCTATTCACAATGAATGAGCTTCAATCACTGGACAATTTGGTGTGTAGCACTCAGAACTTACGACTCCAGACTAGGGAAATATTTAGAAATGTGCTTCACACAATAGGAATACACATTCCAATAGACTGAATATCTGAACAGCACAATTTTGTCACTGGGAAATCTTGTTCAAACAGCTGAGAACCGATTGTGACATTCTTTACATTTATTTTTCCCATCAAAAGGTGTTGGCGTTTTCGGGAAAAGGTTTTGGTGAAACACTGAAAAACTCATTTTCCTAGAGCTATCGAACAGTATGAAAGTATTGAGAACACTATGAAATAAAAATGTTAGTTTTGCTAGGGTTGCAAGTAATGTTTTACTGTGCCTTTAAAAAGCCGGTATGACACCGGTGTTAAAATGAAAAGTCTCATTGCTCAAAACAACAGACCAGGGAATGGCAGAGTGTCTCTAGAACTCCTGGAATACGTTTTAGAACCCGAACATCTCTACTGAATTTTGAAATACTGAGAATTTGTATCCAAAGCGCTGTGAAAGGTAGGATAGACTGTCAAGTGGTAATAATGTTGAAAGTGCTGGTATATTTGTAAAAAAGGTTGTTTTACCAAATTAGAATTCACAATGAAAAAGCTTGAGACACTGGAAGAGAGAGACTCCAACTCGGGAAATTCACAATGATAACCTAGGTTAATATCTAAGAAAGTGCTTCAAACACTAGGAATACGTGAGTAAAGGGCCTTAATATCTGTAACACATTGTTTCCTGACAAGGAAATCGTGTTCAAAGAACATAGAACCGAGTTGGATACTGGTTACATTTATTATTCCTGGACAATGAGTTGGCGATTTTGAAAGAGGCCTCCTTAGGCCATTAAACCGGATGTGATGATGTCACCAAGGGGGAGGGGCCACGTGGGCAGGCTTAATTGATCCCAGGTGATAATGATTTGGCCAGGGGACCAACTAGGAGTGATGACGTCATCGAGATTAGTTCTGGTATTAGGGTTAGAGAATTGGGGCTCTGTTCATGGTTAGTGTTAGGATAAGGTTTTGGGCTAGGTAGGGTTCAGGCTCAGGTGTGGGCTAGGTTTAGGGTTTGGGTTAGAGGGTTAGGGACAAGGTTATGGTCACAGTGTAGTGATGTTGGCTATTCACAATGAATGAGCTTCAATCACTGGACAATTTGGTGTGTAGCACTCAGAACTTAGGACTCCAGACTAGGGAAATATTTAGAAACTAGAGGCCCGGTGCACGAAATTCGTGCACGGGGAGGGGGGCAGCGGGGAGTGTGTCCCTCAGCCTAGTCTGCACCCTCTCCAATCTGGGACCCCTCATGGGATAACCAGCAGTTGGACAGCCCTCTCACAATTCAGATCTGCTGGCTCCTAACCGCTCACCTGCCTGCCTGATTGCCCCTAACTGCTTCTGCCTACCAGCCTGATTGTCCCTAACTGCTCCCCTGCTGGCTTGATTGCCCCTAACGACCTGTTCCTCGGCCCACACCTGGTACCCAGGATACCCTCCTCCAGCTGACCACAGGCACCCAGGATCCGGGCTTCTCTCCCTCTGGTCAGCCATAGGTGCCCAGGCTGGCTGCAGCCTTAGGGGATGGTGGACAGGGGGCTTCGCCTGTGCTGCAGCTGCAAGAGCTGGCGCCCAGGACTGCAGGGTGGGCGGCTTCTTTGTCTCCCAGGCCACAGCCAGCCACAGTTACTGGTGCCCAGGTCCGCAGGGTGGGTGGCTTCTCTGTCTCCCAAGCCACAGCCAGCCGCAGGTGCTGGTGCCCAGGACTGCAGGGTGGGCGGCTTCTCTGTCTCCCAGGCCACAGCCAGCCACAGGTACTGGGGCCCAGGACCGCAGGGTGGGTGGCTTCTCTGTCTCCCAGGCCACAGCCAGCCACAGGTACTGGTGCCCAGCACTGCAGGGTGGGCGGCTTCTCCATCTCCCGGGCTGCAGCCAGCCACAGGTACTGGTGCCCAGGACCGCAGGGTGGGCGGCTTCTCCATCTCCCGGGCTGCAGCCAGCCTCAGGTACTGGTGCCCGGTTTCTCCATCTCTCCCAGGACGTGGGGCGGGTGGACAGCTTCTCCAGCTGGCTGTAGCCTGGGATCATAAGGCAAGTGGCTTCTTCATCTCCCAGATCGTATCCACCCTCAGGTACTGGCACCCGGTTTCTTGTCTCCCCCAGGATGTGGGGAGGGCGGCTTCTCCAGCTGGCTGTGGCTTGGGATCACGGGGCAGGCGGCTTCTTCATCTCCCAGGTCGCAGCCAGCCTCAGGCGCTGAGGCCGGGTTTCTCAGTCTCCCCCAGGAGGTGGGGCAGGCGGACCTGAGGTTTCTGCTGCTGGCTGCAGCCTGGGATCACAGGGCAGGCGGCTTCTTCATCTCCTGAGCTGCAGCCAGCCTCAGGCACTGGCACCTGGTTTCTTGTCTCCCCCAGGACTTGGGGTGAACCGCTTCTCCAGCTGGCTGAGGCCTGAGATCACGGGGCAGGCAGCTTCTTGGTCTCAGTGGCTGCAGCCAGCCTCAGGTGCTGGGGCCCGGTTTCTCCGTCTCCCCAGGACATGGGGCGGGCGGACCTGAGGCTTCTGAGGCTGGCTGCAGCCTGGGATCATGGGACGGGCAGCTTCTTCGTCTCCTGGTCGCAAACAGCCTCAGGCGCAGGGCCTGGTTTCTCCCTCTTCCCAGGATGTGAGGCAGGCAGATGTGAGGCGGGCGGACCTGAGGTTTCTGAGGCTGGCTGCAGCCTGGGATCATGGGGTGGGCAGCTTCTTGGTCTCTGTGGCTGCCGCCAGCCTCAGGCGCTGGAGCCCAGTTTCTCCGTCTCCCCAGGATGTTGGGCAGGCGGACCTACGGCTTCTGAGGCTGGCTGCAGCCTGGGATCATGGGGTGGGCAGCTTCTTGGTCTCTGTGGCTGCAGCCAGCCTCAGGCACTGGCGCCTGACTTCTCCAACTTCCAGAGACCTGGAGAGGCGGGGGGGCGGGGCTGCGGCCATGTTTTCAGTTTAATTGCATACTCACTCAGATTGAATGGTGGGCGTGGCTGGGGCGTGGCTGGTGGGCGTGGCTTGTGAGTGTAGCGGAGTGATGATTTGCATACTACTCTATTATTAGATAGATGTGCTTCACACAATAGGAATACATATTCCAATAGACTGAATATCTGAACAGCACAATTTTGTCACTGGGAAATCTTGTTCAAACAGCTGAGAAGCGAGTGTGACACTGTTTACATTTATTTTTCCCGTCAAAAGGAGTTGGCGTTTTCGGGAAAAGGTTTTGGTGAAACACTGAAAAACTCATTTTCCTAGAGCTATCGAACAGTATGAAAGTATTGAGAACACTATGAAATAAAAATGTTAGTCAGGCTAGGGTTCCAAGTAATGTTTTACTGTGCCTTTAAAAAGCCGGTATGACACCCGTGTTAAAATGAAAAGTCTCATTGCTCAAAACAACAGACCAGGGGAATGGCAGAGTGTCTCTAGAACTCCTGGAATACGTTTTAGAACCCGAACATCTCTACTGAATTTTGAAATACTGAGAATTTGTATCCAAAGCGCTGTGAAAGGTAGGATAGACTGTCAAGTGGTAATAATGTTGAAAGTGCTGGTATATTTGTAAAAAAGGTTGTTTTACCAAGTTAGAATTCACAATGAAAAAGCTTGAGACACTGGAAGAGAGAGACTCCAACTCGGGAAATTCACAATGATAACCTAGGTTAATATCTAAGAAAGTGCTTCAAACACTAGGAATACGTGAATAAAGGGCCTTAATATCTGTAACACATTGTTTCCTGACAAGGAAATCGTGTTCAAAGAACATAGAACCGAGTTGGATACTGGTTACATTTATTATTCCGGGACAATGAGTTGGCGATTTTGAAAGAAGCCTGGTTAGGCCATTAAACCTGATGTGATGACGTCACCAAGGGGGAGGAGCCACGGGGGCAGGCTTAATTGATCCCAGGTGATAATGATTTAGCCAGGGGACCAGCTGGGAGTGATGACATCATCGAGATTAGTTCTGGTATTGGGGTTAGAGAATTGGGGCTCTGTTCATGGTTAGGGTTAGGATAAGGTTTTGGGCTAGGTAGGGTTCAGGCTCAGGTGTGGGCTAGGTTTAGGGTTTGGGTTAGAGGGTTAGGGACAGGGTTACGGTCACAGTGTAGTAATGTTGGCTATTCACAATGAATGAGCTTCAATCACTGGACAATTTGGTGTGTAGCACTCAGAACTTACAACTCCAGACTAGGGAAATATTTAGAAATGTGCTTCACACAATAGGAATACATATTCCAATAGACTGAGTATCTGAACAGCACAATTTTGTCACTGGGAAATCTTGTTCAAACAGCTGAGAAGCGAGTGTGACACTGTTTACATTCATTTTTCCCGTCAAAAGGAGTTGGCGTTTTCGGGAAAAGGTTTTGGTGAAACACTGAAAAACTCATTTTCCTAGAGCTATCGAACAGTGTGAAAGTATTGAGATCACTGTGAAATAAAAATGTTAGTCAGGCTACGGTTCCAAGTAATGTTTTACTGTGCCTTTAAAAAGCCGGTATGACACCCGTGTTAAAATGAAAAGTCTCATTGCTCAAAACAACAGACCAGGGGAATGGCAGAGTGTCTCTAGAAATCCTGGAATACCTTTTAGAACCCGAACATCTCTACTAAATTTTAAAATACTGAGAATTTGTATCCAAAGCTCTGTGAAAGGTAGGATAGACTGTCAAGTGGTAATAATGTTGAAAGTGCTGGTATATTTGTAAAAAAGGTTGTTTTACCAAATTAGAATTCACAATGAAAAAGCTTGAGACACTGGAAGAGAGAGACTCCAACTCGGGAAATTCACAATGATAACCTAGGTTAATATCTAAGAAAGTGCTTCAAACACTAGGAATACGTGAATAAAGGGCCTTAATATCTGTAACACATTGTTTCCTGACAAGGAAATCGTGTTCAAAGAACATAGAACCGAGTTAGATACTGGTTACATTTATTATTCCGGGACAATGAGTTGGCGATTTTGAAAGAGGCCTGGTTAGGCCATTAACTGGATGTGATGACGTCACCAAGGGGGAGGGGCCACGAGGGCAGGCTTAATTGATCCCAGGTGATAATGATTTGGCCAGGGGACCAGCTGGGAGTGATGACGTCATCGAGATTAGTTCTGGTATTAGGGTTAGAGAATTGGGGCTCTGTTCATGGTTAGGGTTAGGATAAGGTTTTGGGCTAGGTAGGGTTCAGGCTCAGGTGTGGGCTAGGTTTAGGGTTTGGGTTAGAGGGTTAGGGACAGGGTTACGGTCGCAGTGTAGTAATGTTGGCTATTCACAATGAATGAGCTTCAATCACTGGACAATTTGGTGTGTAGCACTCAGAACTTACGACTCCAGACTAGGGAAATATTTAGAAATGTGCTTCACACAATAGGAATACACATTCCAATAGACTGAATATCTGAACAGCACAATTTTGTCACTGGGAAATCTTGTTCAAACAGCTGAGAACCGATTGTGACATTCTTTACATTTATTTTTCCCATCAAAAGGTGTTGGCGTTTTCGGGAAAAGGTTTTGGTGAAACACTGAAAAACTCATTTTCCTAGAGCTATCGAACAGTATGAAAGTATTGAGAACACTATGAAATAAAAATGTTAGTTTTGCTAGGGTTGCAAGTAATGTTTTACTGTGCCTTTAAAAAGCCGGTATGACACCGGTGTTAAAATGAAAAGTCTCATTGCTCAAAACAACAGACCAGGGAATGGCAGAGTGTCTCTAGAACTCCTGGAATACGTTTTAGAACCCGAACATCTCTACTGAATTTTGAAATACTGAGAATTTGTATCCAAAGCGCTGTGAAAGGTAGGATAGACTGTCAAGTGGTAATAATGTTGAAAGTGCTGGTATATTTGTAAAAAAGGTTGTTTTACCAAATTAGAATTCACAATGAAAAAGCTTGAGACACTGGAAGAGAGAGACTCCAACTCGGGAAATTCACAATGATAACCTAGGTTAATATCTAAGAAAGTGCTTCAAACACTAGGAATACGTGAGTAAAGGGCCTTAATATCTGTAACACATTGTTTCCTGACAAGGAAATCGTGTTCAAAGAACATAGAACCGAGTTGGATACTGGTTACATTTATTATTCCTGGACAATGAGTTGGCGATTTTGAAAGAGGCCTCCTTAGGCCATTAAACCGGATGTGATGATGTCACCAAGGGGGAGGGGCCACGTGGGCAGGCTTAATTGATCCCAGGTGATAATGATTTGGCCAGGGGACCAACTAGGAGTGATGACGTCATCGAGATTAGTTCTGGTATTAGGGTTAGAGAATTGGGGCTCTGTTCATGGTTAGTGTTAGGATAAGGTTTTGGGCTAGGTAGGGTTCAGGCTCAGGTGTGGGCTAGGTTTAGGGTTTGGGTTAGAGGGTTAGGGACAAGGTTATGGTCACAGTGTAGTGATGTTGGCTATTCACAATGAATGAGCTTCAATCACTGGACAATTTGGTGTGTAGCACTCAGAACTTAGGACTCCAGACTAGGGAAATATTTAGAAACTAGAGGCCCGGTGCACGAAATTCGTGCACGGGGAGGGGGGCAGCGGGGAGTGTGTCCCTCAGCCTAGTCTGCACCCTCTCCAATCTGGGACCCCTCATGGGATAACCAGCAGTTGGACAGCCCTCTCACAATTCAGATCTGCTGGCTCCTAACCGCTCACCTGCCTGCCTGATTGCCCCTAACTGCTTCTGCCTACCAGCCTGATTGTCCCTAACTGCTCCCCTGCTGGCTTGATTGCCCCTAACGACCTGTTCCTCGGCCCACACCTGGTACCCAGGATACCCTCCTCCAGCTGACCACAGGCACCCAGGATCCGGGCTTCTCTCCCTCTGGTCAGCCATAGGTGCCCAGGCTGGCTGCAGCCTTAGGGGATGGTGGACAGGGGGCTTCGCCTGTGCTGCAGCTGCAAGAGCTGGCGCCCAGGACTGCAGGGTGGGCGGCTTCTTTGTCTCCCAGGCCACAGCCAGCCACAGTTACTGGTGCCCAGGTCCGCAGGGTGGGTGGCTTCTCTGTCTCCCAAGCCACAGCCAGCCGCAGGTGCTGGTGCCCAGGACTGCAGGGTGGGCGGCTTCTCTGTCTCCCAGGCCACAGCCAGCCACAGGTACTGGGGCCCAGGACCGCAGGGTGGGTGGCTTCTCTGTCTCCCAGGCCACAGCCAGCCACAGGTACTGGTGCCCAGCACCGCAGGGTGGGCGGCTTCTCCATCTCCCGGGCTGCAGCCAGCCACAGGTACTGGTGCCCAGGACCGCAGGGTGGGCGGCTTCTCCATCTCCCGGGCTGCAGCCAGCCTCAGGTACTGGTGCCCGGTTTCTCCATCTCTCCCAGGACGTGGGGCGGGTGGACAGCTTCTCCAGCTGGCTGTAGCCTGGGATCATAAGGCAAGTGGCTTCTTCATCTCCCAGATCGTATCCACCCTCAGGTACTGGCACCCGGTTTCTTGTCTCCCCCAGGATGTGGGGAGGGCGGCTTCTCCAGCTGGCTGTGGCTTGGGATCACGGGGCAGGCGGCTTCTTCATCTCCCAGGTCGCAGCCAGCCTCAGGCGCTGAGGCCGGGTTTCTCAGTCTCCCCCAGGAGGTGGGGCAGGCGGACCTGAGGTTTCTGCTGCTGGCTGCAGCCTGGGATCACAGGGCAGGCGGCTTCTTCATCTCCTGAGCTGCAGCCAGCCTCAGGCACTGGCACCTGGTTTCTTGTCTCCCCCAGGACTTGGGGTGAACCGCTTCTCCAGCTGGCTGAGGCCTGAGATCACGGGGCAGGCAGCTTCTTGGTCTCAGTGGCTGCAGCCAGCCTCAGGTGCTGGGGCCCGGTTTCTCCGTCTCCCCAGGACATGGGGCGGGCGGACCTGAGGCTTCTGAGGCTGGCTGCAGCCTGGGATCATGGGACGGGCAGCTTCTTCGTCTCCTGGTCGCAAACAGCCTCAGGCGCAGGGCCTGGTTTCTCCCTCTTCCCAGGATGTGAGGCAGGCAGATGTGAGGCGGGCGGACCTGAGGTTTCTGAGGCTGGCTGCAGCCTGGGATCATGGGGTGGGCAGCTTCTTGGTCTCTGTGGCTGCCGCCAGCCTCAGGCGCTGGAGCCCAGTTTCTCCGTCTCCCCAGGATGTTGGGCAGGCGGACCTACGGCTTCTGAGGCTGGCTGCAGCCTGGGATCATGGGGTGGGCAGCTTCTTGGTCTCTGTGGCTGCAGCCAGCCTCAGGCACTGGCGCCTGACTTCTCCAACTTCCAGAGACCTGGAGAGGCGGGGGGGCGGGGCTGCGGCCATGTTTTCAGTTTAATTGCATACTCACTCAGATTGAATGGTGGGCGTGGCTGGGGCGTGGCTGGTGGGCGTGGCTTGTGAGTGTAGCGGAGTGATGATTTGCATACTACTCTATTATTAGATAGATGTGCTTCACACAATAGGAATACATATTCCAATAGACTGAATATCTGAACAGCACAATTTTGTCACTGGGAAATCTTGTTCAAACAGCTGAGAAGCGAGTGTGACACTGTTTACATTTATTTTTCCCGTCAAAAGGAGTTGGCGTTTTCGGGAAAAGGTTTTGGTGAAACACTGAAAAACTCATTTTCCTAGAGCTATCGAACAGTATGAAAGTATTGAGAACACTATGAAATAAAAATGTTAGTCAGGCTAGGGTTCCAAGTAATGTTTTACTGTGCCTTTAAAAAGCCGGTATGACACCCGTGTTAAAATGAAAAGTCTCATTGCTCAAAACAACAGACCAGGGGAATGGCAGAGTGTCTCTAGAACTCCTGGAATACGTTTTAGAACCCGAACATCTCTACTGAATTTTGAAATACTGAGAATTTGTATCCAAAGCGCTGTGAAAGGTAGGATAGACTGTCAAGTGGTAATAATGTTGAAAGTGCTGGTATATTTGTAAAAAAGGTTGTTTTACCAAGTTAGAATTCACAATGAAAAAGCTTGAGACACTGGAAGAGAGAGACTCCAACTCGGGAAATTCACAATGATAACCTAGGTTAATATCTAAGAAAGTGCTTCAAACACTAGGAATACGTGAATAAAGGGCCTTAATATCTGTAACACATTGTTTCCTGACAAGGAAATCGTGTTCAAAGAACATAGAACCGAGTTGGATACTGGTTACATTTATTATTCCGGGACAATGAGTTGGCGATTTTGAAAGAAGCCTGGTTAGGCCATTAAACCTGATGTGATGACGTCACCAAGGGGGAGGAGCCACGGGGGCAGGCTTAATTGATCCCAGGTGATAATGATTTAGCCAGGGGACCAGCTGGGAGTGATGACATCATCGAGATTAGTTCTGGTATTGGGGTTAGAGAATTGGGGCTCTGTTCATGGTTAGGGTTAGGATAAGGTTTTGGGCTAGGTAGGGTTCAGGCTCAGGTGTGGGCTAGGTTTAGGGTTTGGGTTAGAGGGTTAGGGACAGGGTTACGGTCACAGTGTAGTAATGTTGGCTATTCACAATGAATGAGCTTCAATCACTGGACAATTTGGTGTGTAGCACTCAGAACTTACAACTCCAGACTAGGGAAATATTTAGAAATGTGCTTCACACAATAGGAATACATATTCCAATAGACTGAGTATCTGAACAGCACAATTTTGTCACTGGGAAATCTTGTTCAAACAGCTGAGAAGCGAGTGTGACACTGTTTACATTCATTTTTCCCGTCAAAAGGAGTTGGCGTTTTCGGGAAAAGGTTTTGGTGAAACACTGAAAAACTCATTTTCCTAGAGCTATCGAACAGTGTGAAAGTATTGAGATCACTGTGAAATAAAAATGTTAGTCAGGCTACGGTTCCAAGTAATGTTTTACTGTGCCTTTAAAAAGCCGGTATGACACCCGTGTTAAAATGAAAAGTCTCATTGCTCAAAACAACAGACCAGGGGAATGGCAGAGTGTCTCTAGAAATCCTGGAATACCTTTTAGAACCCGAACATCTCTACTAAATTTTAAAATACTGAGAATTTGTATCCAAAGCTCTGTGAAAGGTAGGATAGACTGTCAAGTGGTAATAATGTTGAAAGTGCTGGTATATTTGTAAAAAAGGTTGTTTTACCAAATTAGAATTCACAATGAAAAAGCTTGAGACACTGGAAGAGAGAGACTCCAACTCGGGAAATTCACAATGATAACCTAGGTTAATATCTAAGAAAGTGCTTCAAACACTAGGAATACGTGAATAAAGGGCCTTAATATCTGTAACACATTGTTTCCTGACAAGGAAATCGTGTTCAAAGAACATAGAACCGAGTTAGATACTGGTTACATTTATTATTCCGGGACAATGAGTTGGCGATTTTGAAAGAGGCCTGGTTAGGCCATTAACTGGATGTGATGACGTCACCAAGGGGGAGGGGCCACGAGGGCAGGCTTAATTGATCCCAGGTGATAATGATTTGGCCAGGGGACCAGCTGGGAGTGATGACGTCATCGAGATTAGTTCTGGTATTAGGGTTAGAGAATTGGGGCTCTGTTCATGGTTAGGGTTAGGATAAGGTTTTGGGCTAGGTAGGGTTCAGGCTCAGGTGTGGGCTAGGTTTAGGGTTTGGGTTAGAGGGTTAGGGACAGGGTTACGGTCGCAGTGTAGTAATGTTGGCTATTCACAATGAATGAGCTTCAATCACTGGACAATTTGGTGTGTAGCACTCAGAACTTACGACTCCAGACTAGGGAAATATTTAGAAATGTGCTTCACACAATAGGAATACACATTCCAATAGACTGAATATCTGAACAGCACAATTTTGTCACTGGGAAATCTTGTTCAAACAGCTGAGAACCGATTGTGACATTCTTTACATTTATTTTTCCCATCAAAAGGTGTTGGCGTTTTCGGGAAAAGGTTTTGGTGAAACACTGAAAAACTCATTTTCCTAGAGCTATCGAACAGTATGAAAGTATTGAGAACACTATGAAATAAAAATGTTAGTTTTGCTAGGGTTGCAAGTAATGTTTTACTGTGCCTTTAAAAAGCCGGTATGACACCGGTGTTAAAATGAAAAGTCTCATTGCTCAAAACAACAGACCAGGGAATGGCAGAGTGTCTCTAGAACTCCTGGAATACGTTTTAGAACCCGAACATCTCTACTGAATTTTGAAATACTGAGAATTTGTATCCAAAGCGCTGTGAAAGGTAGGATAGACTGTCAAGTGGTAATAATGTTGAAAGTGCTGGTATATTTGTAAAAAAGGTTGTTTTACCAAATTAGAATTCACAATGAAAAAGCTTGAGACACTGGAAGAGAGAGACTCCAACTCGGGAAATTCACAATGATAACCTAGGTTAATATCTAAGAAAGTGCTTCAAACACTAGGAATACGTGAGTAAAGGGCCTTAATATCTGTAACACATTGTTTCCTGACAAGGAAATCGTGTTCAAAGAACATAGAACCGAGTTGGATACTGGTTACATTTATTATTCCTGGACAATGAGTTGGCGATTTTGAAAGAGGCCTCCTTAGGCCATTAAACCGGATGTGATGATGTCACCAAGGGGGAGGGGCCACGTGGGCAGGCTTAATTGATCCCAGGTGATAATGATTTGGCCAGGGGACCAACTAGGAGTGATGACGTCATCGAGATTAGTTCTGGTATTAGGGTTAGAGAATTGGGGCTCTGTTCATGGTTAGTGTTAGGATAAGGTTTTGGGCTAGGTAGGGTTCAGGCTCAGGTGTGGGCTAGGTTTAGGGTTTGGGTTAGAGGGTTAGGGACAAGGTTATGGTCACAGTGTAGTGATGTTGGCTATTCACAATGAATGAGCTTCAATCACTGGACAATTTGGTGTGTAGCACTCAGAACTTAGGACTCCAGACTAGGGAAATATTTAGAAACTAGAGGCCCGGTGCACGAAATTCGTGCACGGGGAGGGGGGCAGCGGGGAGTGTGTCCCTCAGCCTAGTCTGCACCCTCTCCAATCTGGGACCCCTCATGGGATAACCAGCAGTTGGACAGCCCTCTCACAATTCAGATCTGCTGGCTCCTAACCGCTCACCTGCCTGCCTGATTGCCCCTAACTGCTTCTGCCTACCAGCCTGATTGTCCCTAACTGCTCCCCTGCTGGCTTGATTGCCCCTAACGACCTGTTCCTCGGCCCACACCTGGTACCCAGGATACCCTCCTCCAGCTGACCACAGGCACCCAGGATCCGGGCTTCTCTCCCTCTGGTCAGCCATAGGTGCCCAGGCTGGCTGCAGCCTTAGGGGATGGTGGACAGGGGGCTTCGCCTGTGCTGCAGCTGCAAGAGCTGGCGCCCAGGACTGCAGGGTGGGCGGCTTCTTTGTCTCCCAGGCCACAGCCAGCCACAGTTACTGGTGCCCAGGTCCGCAGGGTGGGTGGCTTCTCTGTCTCCCAAGCCACAGCCAGCCGCAGGTGCTGGTGCCCAGGACTGCAGGGTGGGCGGCTTCTCTGTCTCCCAGGCCACAGCCAGCCACAGGTACTGGGGCCCAGGACCGCAGGGTGGGTGGCTTCTCTGTCTCCCAGGCCACAGCCAGCCACAGGTACTGGTGCCCAGCACTGCAGGGTGGGCGGCTTCTCCATCTCCCGGGCTGCAGCCAGCCACAGGTACTGGTGCCCAGGACCGCAGGGTGGGCGGCTTCTCCATCTCCCGGGCTGCAGCCAGCCTCAGGTACTGGTGCCCGGTTTCTCCATCTCTCCCAGGACGTGGGGCGGGTGGACAGCTTCTCCAGCTGGCTGTAGCCTGGGATCATAAGGCAAGTGGCTTCTTCATCTCCCAGATCGTATCCACCCTCAGGTACTGGCACCCGGTTTCTTGTCTCCCCCAGGATGTGGGGAGGGCGGCTTCTCCAGCTGGCTGTGGCTTGGGATCACGGGGCAGGCGGCTTCTTCATCTCCCAGGTCGCAGCCAGCCTCAGGCGCTGAGGCCGGGTTTCTCAGTCTCCCCCAGGAGGTGGGGCAGGCGGACCTGAGGTTTCTGCTGCTGGCTGCAGCCTGGGATCACAGGGCAGGCGGCTTCTTCATCTCCTGAGCTGCAGCCAGCCTCAGGCACTGGCACCTGGTTTCTTGTCTCCCCCAGGACTTGGGGTGAACCGCTTCTCCAGCTGGCTGAGGCCTGAGATCACGGGGCAGGCAGCTTCTTGGTCTCAGTGGCTGCAGCCAGCCTCAGGTGCTGGGGCCCGGTTTCTCCGTCTCCCCAGGACATGGGGCGGGCGGACCTGAGGCTTCTGAGGCTGGCTGCAGCCTGGGATCATGGGACGGGCAGCTTCTTCGTCTCCTGGTCGCAAACAGCCTCAGGCGCAGGGCCTGGTTTCTCCCTCTTCCCAGGATGTGAGGCAGGCAGATGTGAGGCGGGCGGACCTGAGGTTTCTGAGGCTGGCTGCAGCCTGGGATCATGGGGTGGGCAGCTTCTTGGTCTCTGTGGCTGCCGCCAGCCTCAGGCGCTGGAGCCCAGTTTCTCCGTCTCCCCAGGATGTTGGGCAGGCGGACCTACGGCTTCTGAGGCTGGCTGCAGCCTGGGATCATGGGGTGGGCAGCTTCTTGGTCTCTGTGGCTGCAGCCAGCCTCAGGCACTGGCGCCTGACTTCTCCAACTTCCAGAGACCTGGAGAGGCGGGGGGGCGGGGCTGCGGCCATGTTTTCAGTTTAATTGCATACTCACTCAGATTGAATGGTGGGCGTGGCTGGGGCGTGGCTGGTGGGCGTGGCTTGTGAGTGTAGCGGAGTGATGATTTGCATACTACTCTATTATTAGATAGATGTGCTTCACACAATAGGAATACATATTCCAATAGACTGAATATCTGAACAGCACAATTTTGTCACTGGGAAATCTTGTTCAAACAGCTGAGAAGCGAGTGTGACACTGTTTACATTTATTTTTCCCGTCAAAAGGAGTTGGCGTTTTCGGGAAAAGGTTTTGGTGAAACACTGAAAAACTCATTTTCCTAGAGCTATCGAACAGTATGAAAGTATTGAGAACACTATGAAATAAAAATGTTAGTCAGGCTAGGGTTCCAAGTAATGTTTTACTGTGCCTTTAAAAAGCCGGTATGACACCCGTGTTAAAATGAAAAGTCTCATTGCTCAAAACAACAGACCAGGGGAATGGCAGAGTGTCTCTAGAACTCCTGGAATACGTTTTAGAACCCGAACATCTCTACTGAATTTTGAAATACTGAGAATTTGTATCCAAAGCGCTGTGAAAGGTAGGATAGACTGTCAAGTGGTAATAATGTTGAAAGTGCTGGTATATTTGTAAAAAAGGTTGTTTTACCAAGTTAGAATTCACAATGAAAAAGCTTGAGACACTGGAAGAGAGAGACTCCAACTCGGGAAATTCACAATGATAACCTAGGTTAATATCTAAGAAAGTGCTTCAAACACTAGGAATACGTGAATAAAGGGCCTTAATATCTGTAACACATTGTTTCCTGACAAGGAAATCGTGTTCAAAGAACATAGAACCGAGTTGGATACTGGTTACATTTATTATTCCGGGACAATGAGTTGGCGATTTTGAAAGAAGCCTGGTTAGGCCATTAAACCTGATGTGATGACGTCACCAAGGGGGAGGAGCCACGGGGGCAGGCTTAATTGATCCCAGGTGATAATGATTTAGCCAGGGGACCAGCTGGGAGTGATGACATCATCGAGATTAGTTCTGGTATTGGGGTTAGAGAATTGGGGCTCTGTTCATGGTTAGGGTTAGGATAAGGTTTTGGGCTAGGTAGGGTTCAGGCTCAGGTGTGGGCTAGGTTTAGGGTTTGGGTTAGAGGGTTAGGGACAGGGTTACGGTCACAGTGTAGTAATGTTGGCTATTCA
Organism: Cnephaeus nilssonii; assembly: GCF_951640355.1. Classification (NCBI taxonomy): domain Eukaryota; kingdom Metazoa; phylum Chordata; class Mammalia; order Chiroptera; family Vespertilionidae; genus Cnephaeus; species Cnephaeus nilssonii. Next base: position 131,257 of record NW_027645575.1, on the reverse strand, counting down.
CAATGAATGAGCTTCAATCACTGGACAATTTGGTGTGTAGCACTCAGAACTTACAACTCCAGACTAGGGAAATATTTAGAAATGTGCTTCACACAATAGGAATACATATTCCAATAGACTGAGTATCTGAACAGCACAATTTTGTCACTGGGAAATCTTGTTCAAACAGCTGAGAAGCGAGTGTGACACTGTTTACATTCATTTTTCCCGTCAAAAGGAGTTGGCGTTTTCGGGAAAAGGTTTTGGTGAAACACTGAAAAACTCATTTTCCTAGAGCTATCGAACAGTGTGAAAGTATTGAGATCACTGTGAAATAAAAATGTTAGTCAGGCTACGGTTCCAAGTAATGTTTTACTGTGCCTTTAAAAAGCCGGTATGACACCCGTGTTAAAATGAAAAGTCTCATTGCTCAAAACAACAGACCAGGGGAATGGCAGAGTGTCTCTAGAAATCCTGGAATACCTTTTAGAACCCGAACATCTCTACTAAATTTTAAAATACTGAGAATTTGTATCCAAAGCTCTGTGAAAGGTAGGATAGACTGTCAAGTGGTAATAATGTTGAAAGTGCTGGTATATTTGTAAAAAAGGTTGTTTTACCAAATTAGAATTCACAATGAAAAAGCTTGAGACACTGGAAGAGAGAGACTCCAACTCGGGAAATTCACAATGATAACCTAGGTTAATATCTAAGAAAGTGCTTCAAACACTAGGAATACGTGAATAAAGGGCCTTAATATCTGTAACACATTGTTTCCTGACAAGGAAATCGTGTTCAAAGAACATAGAACCGAGTTAGATACTGGTTACATTTATTATTCCGGGACAATGAGTTGGCGATTTTGAAAGAGGCCTGGTTAGGCCATTAACTGGATGTGATGACGTCACCAAGGGGGAGGGGCCACGAGGGCAGGCTTAATTGATCCCAGGTGATAATGATTTGGCCAGGGGACCAGCTGGGAGTGATGACGTCATCGAGATTAGTTCTGGTATTAGGGTTAGAGAATTGGGGCTCTGTTCATGGTTAGGGTTAGGATAAGGTTTTGGGCTAGGTAGGGTTCAGGCTCAGGTGTGGGCTAGGTTTAGGGTTTGGGTTAGAGGGTTAGGGACAGGGTTACGGTCGCAGTGTAGTAATGTTGGCTATTCACAATGAATGAGCTTCAATCACTGGACAATTTGGTGTGTAGCACTCAGAACTTACGACTCCAGACTAGGGAAATATTTAGAAATGTGCTTCACACAATAGGAATACACATTCCAATAGACTGAATATCTGAACAGCACAATTTTGTCACTGGGAAATCTTGTTCAAACAGCTGAGAACCGATTGTGACATTCTTTACATTTATTTTTCCCATCAAAAGGTGTTGGCGTTTTCGGGAAAAGGTTTTGGTGAAACACTGAAAAACTCATTTTCCTAGAGCTATCGAACAGTATGAAAGTATTGAGAACACTATGAAATAAAAATGTTAGTTTTGCTAGGGTTGCAAGTAATGTTTTACTGTGCCTTTAAAAAGCCGGTATGACACCGGTGTTAAAATGAAAAGTCTCATTGCTCAAAACAACAGACCAGGGAATGGCAGAGTGTCTCTAGAACTCCTGGAATACGTTTTAGAACCCGAACATCTCTACTGAATTTTGAAATACTGAGAATTTGTATCCAAAGCGCTGTGAAAGGTAGGATAGACTGTCAAGTGGTAATAATGTTGAAAGTGCTGGTATATTTGTAAAAAAGGTTGTTTTACCAAATTAGAATTCACAATGAAAAAGCTTGAGACACTGGAAGAGAGAGACTCCAACTCGGGAAATTCACAATGATAACCTAGGTTAATATCTAAGAAAGTGCTTCAAACACTAGGAATACGTGAGTAAAGGGCCTTAATATCTGTAACACATTGTTTCCTGACAAGGAAATCGTGTTCAAAGAACATAGAACCGAGTTGGATACTGGTTACATTTATTATTCCTGGACAATGAGTTGGCGATTTTGAAAGAGGCCTCCTTAGGCCATTAAACCGGATGTGATGATGTCACCAAGGGGGAGGGGCCACGTGGGCAGGCTTAATTGATCCCAGGTGATAATGATTTGGCCAGGGGACCAACTAGGAGTGATGACGTCATCGAGATTAGTTCTGGTATTAGGGTTAGAGAATTGGGGCTCTGTTCATGGTTAGTGTTAGGATAAGGTTTTGGGCTAGGTAGGGTTCAGGCTCAGGTGTGGGCTAGGTTTAGGGTTTGGGTTAGAGGGTTAGGGACAAGGTTATGGTCACAGTGTAGTGATGTTGGCTATTCACAATGAATGAGCTTCAATCACTGGACAATTTGGTGTGTAGCACTCAGAACTTAGGACTCCAGACTAGGGAAATATTTAGAAACTAGAGGCCCGGTGCACGAAATTCGTGCACGGGGAGGGGGGCAGCGGGGAGTGTGTCCCTCAGCCTAGTCTGCACCCTCTCCAATCTGGGACCCCTCATGGGATAACCAGCAGTTGGACAGCCCTCTCACAATTCAGATCTGCTGGCTCCTAACCGCTCACCTGCCTGCCTGATTGCCCCTAACTGCTTCTGCCTACCAGCCTGATTGTCCCTAACTGCTCCCCTGCTGGCTTGATTGCCCCTAACGACCTGTTCCTCGGCCCACACCTGGTACCCAGGATACCCTCCTCCAGCTGACCACAGGCACCCAGGATCCGGGCTTCTCTCCCTCTGGTCAGCCATAGGTGCCCAGGCTGGCTGCAGCCTTAGGGGATGGTGGACAGGGGGCTTCGCCTGTGCTGCAGCTGCAAGAGCTGGCGCCCAGGACTGCAGGGTGGGCGGCTTCTTTGTCTCCCAGGCCACAGCCAGCCACAGTTACTGGTGCCCAGGTCCGCAGGGTGGGTGGCTTCTCTGTCTCCCAAGCCACAGCCAGCCGCAGGTGCTGGTGCCCAGGACTGCAGGGTGGGCGGCTTCTCTGTCTCCCAGGCCACAGCCAGCCACAGGTACTGGGGCCCAGGACCGCAGGGTGGGTGGCTTCTCTGTCTCCCAGGCCACAGCCAGCCACAGGTACTGGTGCCCAGCACCGCAGGGTGGGCGGCTTCTCCATCTCCCGGGCTGCAGCCAGCCACAGGTACTGGTGCCCAGGACCGCAGGGTGGGCGGCTTCTCCATCTCCCGGGCTGCAGCCAGCCTCAGGTACTGGTGCCCGGTTTCTCCATCTCTCCCAGGACGTGGGGCGGGTGGACAGCTTCTCCAGCTGGCTGTAGCCTGGGATCATAAGGCAAGTGGCTTCTTCATCTCCCAGATCGTATCCACCCTCAGGTACTGGCACCCGGTTTCTTGTCTCCCCCAGGATGTGGGGAGGGCGGCTTCTCCAGCTGGCTGTGGCTTGGGATCACGGGGCAGGCGGCTTCTTCATCTCCCAGGTCGCAGCCAGCCTCAGGCGCTGAGGCCGGGTTTCTCAGTCTCCCCCAGGAGGTGGGGCAGGCGGACCTGAGGTTTCTGCTGCTGGCTGCAGCCTGGGATCACAGGGCAGGCGGCTTCTTCATCTCCTGAGCTGCAGCCAGCCTCAGGCACTGGCACCTGGTTTCTTGTCTCCCCCAGGACTTGGGGTGAACCGCTTCTCCAGCTGGCTGAGGCCTGAGATCACGGGGCAGGCAGCTTCTTGGTCTCAGTGGCTGCAGCCAGCCTCAGGTGCTGGGGCCCGGTTTCTCCGTCTCCCCAGGACATGGGGCGGGCGGACCTGAGGCTTCTGAGGCTGGCTGCAGCCTGGGATCATGGGACGGGCAGCTTCTTCGTCTCCTGGTCGCAAACAGCCTCAGGCGCAGGGCCTGGTTTCTCCCTCTTCCCAGGATGTGAGGCAGGCAGATGTGAGGCGGGCGGACCTGAGGTTTCTGAGGCTGGCTGCAGCCTGGGATCATGGGGTGGGCAGCTTCTTGGTCTCTGTGGCTGCCGCCAGCCTCAGGCGCTGGAGCCCAGTTTCTCCGTCTCCCCAGGATGTTGGGCAGGCGGACCTACGGCTTCTGAGGCTGGCTGCAGCCTGGGATCATGGGGTGGGCAGCTTCTTGGTCTCTGTGGCTGCAGCCAGCCTCAGGCACTGGCGCCTGACTTCTCCAACTTCCAGAGACCTGGAGAGGCGGGGGGGCGGGGCTGCGGCCATGTTTTCAGTTTAATTGCATACTCACTCAGATTGAATGGTGGGCGTGGCTGGGGCGTGGCTGGTGGGCGTGGCTTGTGAGTGTAGCGGAGTGATGATTTGCATACTACTCTATTATTAGATAGATGTGCTTCACACAATAGGAATACATATTCCAATAGACTGAATATCTGAACAGCACAATTTTGTCACTGGGAAATCTTGTTCAAACAGCTGAGAAGCGAGTGTGACACTGTTTACATTTATTTTTCCCGTCAAAAGGAGTTGGCGTTTTCGGGAAAAGGTTTTGGTGAAACACTGAAAAACTCATTTTCCTAGAGCTATCGAACAGTATGAAAGTATTGAGAACACTATGAAATAAAAATGTTAGTCAGGCTAGGGTTCCAAGTAATGTTTTACTGTGCCTTTAAAAAGCCGGTATGACACCCGTGTTAAAATGAAAAGTCTCATTGCTCAAAACAACAGACCAGGGGAATGGCAGAGTGTCTCTAGAACTCCTGGAATACGTTTTAGAACCCGAACATCTCTACTGAATTTTGAAATACTGAGAATTTGTATCCAAAGCGCTGTGAAAGGTAGGATAGACTGTCAAGTGGTAATAATGTTGAAAGTGCTGGTATATTTGTAAAAAAGGTTGTTTTACCAAGTTAGAATTCACAATGAAAAAGCTTGAGACACTGGAAGAGAGAGACTCCAACTCGGGAAATTCACAATGATAACCTAGGTTAATATCTAAGAAAGTGCTTCAAACACTAGGAATACGTGAATAAAGGGCCTTAATATCTGTAACACATTGTTTCCTGACAAGGAAATCGTGTTCAAAGAACATAGAACCGAGTTGGATACTGGTTACATTTATTATTCCGGGACAATGAGTTGGCGATTTTGAAAGAAGCCTGGTTAGGCCATTAAACCGGATGTGATGACGTCACCAAGGGGGAGGAGCCACGGGGGCAGGCTTAATTGATCCCAGGTGATAATGATTTAGCCAGGGGACCAGCTGGGAGTGATGACATCATCGAGATTAGTTCTGGTATTGGGGTTAGAGAATTGGGGCTCTGTTCATGGTTAGGGTTAGGATAAGGTTTTGGGCTAGGTAGGGTTCAGGCTCAGGTGTGGGCTAGGTTTAGGGTTTGGGTTAGAGGGTTAGGGACAGGGTTACGGTCACAGTGTAGTCATGTTGGCTATTCACAATGAATGAGCTTCAATCACTGGACAATTTGGTGTGTAGCACTCAGAACTTACGACTCCAGACTAGGGAAATATTTAGAAATGTGCTTCACACAATAGGAATACATATTCCAATAGACTGAGTATCTGAACAGCACAATTTTGTCACTGGGAATTCTTGTTCAAACAGCTGAGAAGCAAGTGTGACACTGTTTACATTTATTTTTCCCGTCAAAAGGAGTTGGCGTTTTCGGGAATAGGTTTTGGTGAAACACTGAAAAACTCATTTTCCTAGAGCTATCAACAGTATGAAAGTATTGAGAACACTATGAAATAAAAATGTAAGTCAGGCTAGGGTTCCAAGTAATGTTTTCCTGTGCCTTTAAAAAGCCGGTATGACACCCGTGTTAAAATGAAAAGTCTCATTGCTCAAAACAACAGACCAGGGGAATGGCAGAGTGTCTCTAGAACTCCTGGAATACGTTTTAGAACCCGAACATCTCTACTGAATTTTGAAATACTGAGAATTTGTATCCAAATCGCTGTGAAAGGTAGGATAGACTGTCAAGTGGTAATAATGTTGAAAGTGCTGGTATATTTGTAAAAAAGGTTGGTTTACCAAATTAGAAATCACAATGAAAAAGCTTGAGACACTGGAAGAGAGAGACTCCAACTCGGGAAATTCACATGATAACCTAGGTTAATATCTAAGAAAGTGCTTCAAACATTAGGAATACGTGAATAAAGGGCCTTTATATCTGTAACACATTGTTTTCTGACAAGGAAATCGTGTTCAAAGAACATAGAACCGAGTTGGATACTGGTTACATTTATTATTCCGGGACAATGAGTTGGCGATTTTGAAAGAGGCCTGGTTAGGCCATTAAACCGGATGTAATGACCTCACCAAGGGGGAGGGGCCACGCGGGCAGGCTTAATTGATCCCAGGTGATAATGATTTGGCCAGGGGACCAGCTGGGAGTGATGACATCCTCGAGATTAGTTCTGGTATTAGGGTTAGAGAATTGGGGCTCTTTTCATGGTTATGGTTAGGATAAGGTTTTGGGCTAGGTAGGGTTCAGGCTCAGGTGTGCGCTAGGTTTAGGGTTGGGTTAGAGGGTTAGGGACAGAGTTATGGTCACAGTGTAGTCATGTTGGCTATTCACAATGAATGAGCTTCAATCACTGGACAATTTGGTGTGTAGCACTCAGAACTTACAACTCCAGACTAGTGAAATATTTAGAAATGTGCTTCACACAATAGGAATACATATTCCAATAGACTGAGTATCTGAACAGCACAATTTTGTCACTGGGAAATCTTGTTCAAACAGCTGAGAAGCGAGTGTGACACTGTTTACATTCATTTTTCCCGTCAAAAGGAGTTGGCGTTTTCGGGAAAAGGTTTTGGTGAAACACTGAAAAACTCATTTTCCTAGAGCTATCGAACAGTGTGAAAGTATTGAGATCACTGTGAAATAAAAATGTTAGTCAGGCTACGGTTCCAAGTAATGTTTTACTGTGCCTTTAAAAAGCCGGTATGACACCCGTGTTAAAATGAAAAGTCTCATTGCTCAAAACAACAGACCAGGGGAATGGCAGAGTGTCTCTAGAAATCCTGGAATACCTTTTAGAACCCGAACATCTCTACTAAATTTTAAAATACTGAGAATTTGTATCCAAAGCTCTGTGAAAGGTAGGATAGACTGTCAAGTGGTAATAATGTTGAAAGTGCTGGTATATTTGTAAAAAAGGTTGTTTTACCAAATTAGAATTCACAATGAAAAAGCTTGAGACACTGGAAGAGAGAGACTCCAACTCGGGAAATTCACAATGATAACCTAGGTTAATATCTAAGAAAGTGCTTCAAACACTAGGAATACGTGAATAAAGGGCCTTAATATCTGTAACACATTGTTTCCTGACAAGGAAATCGTGTTCAAAGAACACAGAACAGAGTTGGATACTGGTTACATTTATTATTCCGGGACAATGAGTTGGCGATTTTGAAAGAGGCCTGGTTAGGCCATTAAACTGGATGTGATGACGTCACCAAGGGGGAGGGGCCACGTGGGCAGTCTTAATTGATCCCAGGTGATAATGATTTGGCCAGCGGACCACCTGGGAGTGATGACGTCATCGAGATTAGTTCTGGTATTAGGGTTAGAGAATTGGGGCTCTGTTCATGGTTAGGGTTAGGATAAGGTTTTGGGCTAGGTAGGGTTCAGGCTCAGGTGTGGGCTAGGTTTAGGGTTTGGGTTAGAGGGTTAGGGACAGGGTTACGGTCGCAGTGTAGTAATGTTGGCTATTCACAATGAATGAGCTTCAATCACTGGACAATTTGGTGTGTAGCACTCAGAACTTACGACTCCAGACTAGGGAAATATTTAGAAATGTGCTTCACACAATAGGAATACATATTCCAATAGACTGAATATCTGAACAGCACAATTTTGTCACTGGGAAATCTTGTTCAAACAGCTGAGAAGCGAGTGTGATACAGTTTACATTTATTTTTCCCTTCAAAAGGAGTTTTCGGGAAAAGGTTTTGGTGTAACACTGAAAATCTCATTTTCCTAGAGCTATCGAACAGTATGAAAGTATTGAGAACACTATGAAATAAAAATGTTAGTCAGGCTAGGGTTCCAAGTAATGTTTTACTGTGCCTTTAAAAAGCCGGTATGACACCCTTGTTAAAATGAAAAGTCTCATTGCTCAAAACAACAGACCAGGGGAATGGCAGAGTGTCTCTAGAACTCCTGGAATACGTTTTAGAACCCGAACATCTCTACTGAATTTTGAAATACTGAGAATTTGTATCCAAAGCGCTGTGAAAGGTAGGATAGACTGTCAAGTGGTAATAATGTTGAAAGTGCTGGTATATTTGTCAAAATGGTTGTTTTACCAAATTAGAATTCACAATGAAAAAGCTTGAGACACTGGAAGAGAGAGACTCCAACTCGGGAAATTCACAATGATAACCTAGGTTAATATCTAAGAAAGTGCTTCAAACACTAGGAATATGTGAATAAAGAGCCTTCATATCTGTAACACATTGTTTCCTAACAAGGAAATCGTGTTGAAAGAACATAGAACCGAGTTGGATACTGGTTACATTTATTATTCCGGGACAATGTGTTGGCGATTTTGAAAGAGGCCTGGATAGGCCATTAAACTGGATGTGATGACGTCACCAAGGGGGAGGGGCCACGTGGGCAGGCTTAATTGATCACAGGTGATAATGATTTGGCCAGGGGACCAGCTGGGAATGATGACGTCATCGAGATTAGTTCTGGTATTAGGGTTAAAGAATTGGGGCTCTGTTCATGGTTAGGGTTAGGATAAGGTTTTGGGCTAGGTAGGGTTCAGGCTCAGGTGTGGGCTAGGTTTAGGGTTTGGGTTAGAGGGTTAGGGACAGGGTTATGGTCACAGTGTAGTCATGTTGGCTATTCACAATGAATGAGCTTTAATCACTGGACAATTTGGTGTGTAGCACTCAGAACTTACGACTCCAGACTAGGGAAATATTTAGAAATGTTCTTCACACAATAGGAATACACATTCCAATAGACTGAATATCTGAACAGCACAATTTTGTCACTGGGAAATCTTGTTCAAACAGCTGAGAACCGATTGTGACATTCTTTACATTTATTTTTCCCATCAAAAGGTGTTGGCGTTTTCGGGAAAAGGTTTTGGTGAAACACTGAAAAACTCATTTTCCTAGAGCTATCGAACAGTATGAAAGTATTGAGAACACTATGAAATAAAAATGTTAGTTTTGCTAGGGTTGCAAGTAATGTTTTACTGTGCCTTTAAAAAGCCGGTATGACACCGGTGTTAAAATGAAAAGTCTCATTGCTCAAAACAACAGACCAGGGAATGGCAGAGTGTCTCTAGAACTCCTGGAATACGTTTTAGAACCCGAACATCTCTACTGAATTTTGAAATACTGAGAATTTGTATCCAAAGCGCTGTGAAAGGTAGGATAGACTGTCAAGTGGTAATAATGTTGAAAGTGCTGGTATATTTGTAAAAAAGGTTGTTTTACCAAATTAGAATTCACAATGAAAAAGCTTGAGACACTGGAAGAGAGAGACTCCAACTCGGGAAATTCACAATGATAACCTAGGTTAATATCTAAGAAAGTGCTTCAAACACTAGGAATACGTGAGTAAAGGGCCTTAATATCTGTAACACATTGTTTCCTGACAAGGAAATCGTGTTCAAAGAACATAGAACCGAGTTGGATACTGGTTACATTTATTATTCCTGGACAATGAGTTGGCGATTTTGAAAGAGGCCTCCTTAGGCCATTAAACCGGATGTGATGATGTCACCAAGGGGGAGGGGCCATGTGGGCAGGCTTAATTGATCCCAGGTGATAATGATTTGGCCAGGGGACCAACTAGGAGTGATGACGTCATCGAGATTAGTTCTGGTATTAGGGTTAGAGAATTGGGGCTCTGTTCATGGTTAGTGTTAGGATAAGGTTTTGGGCTAGGTAGGGTTCAGGCTCAGGTGTGGGCTAGGTTTAGGGTTTGGGTTAGAGGGTTAGGGACAAGGTTATGGTCACAGTGTAGTGATGTTGGCTATTCACAATGAATGAGCTTCAATCACTGGACAATTTGGTGTGTAGCACTCAGAACTTAGGACTCCAGACTAGGGAAATATTTAGAAACTAGAGGCCCGGTGCACGAAATTCGTGCACGGGGAGGGGGGTAGTGGGGAGTGTGTCCCCCAGCCTAGTCTGCACCCTCTCCAATCTGGGACCCCTCATGGGATAACCAGCAGTTGGACAGCCCTCTCACAATTCAGAACTGCTGGCTCCTAACCGCTCACCTGCCTGCCTGATTGCCCCTAACTGCTTCTGCCTACCAGCCTGATTGTCCCTAACTGCTCCCCTGCTGGCTTGATTGCCCCTAACGACCTGTTCCTCGGCCCACACCTGGTACCCAGGATACCCTCCTCCAGCTGACCACAGGCACCCAGGATCCGGGCTTCTCTCCCTCTGGTCAGCCATAGGTGCCCAGGCTGGCTGCAGCCTTAGGGGATGGTGGACAGGGGGCTTCGCCTGTGCTGCAGCTGCAAGAGCTGGCGCCCAGGACTGCAGGGTGGGCGGCTTCTTTGTCTCCCAGGCCACAGCCAGCCACAGTTACTGGTGCCCAGGTCCGCAGGGTGGGTGGCTTCTCTGTCTCCCAAGCCACAGCCAGCCGCAGGTGCTGGTGCCCGGGACTGCAGGGTGGGCGGCTTCTCTGTCTCCCAGGCCACAGCCAGCCACAGGTACTGGGGCCCAGGACCGCAGGGTGGGTGGCTTCTCTGTCTCCCAGGCCACAGCCAGCCACAGGTACTGGTGCCCAGCACCGCAGGGTGGGCGGCTTCTCCATCTCCCGGGCTGCAGCCAGCCACAGGTACTGGTGCCCAGGACCGCAGGGTGGGCGGCTTCTCCATCTTCCGGGCTGCAGCCAGCCTCAGGTACTGGTGCCCGGTTTCTCCATCTCTCCCAGGACGTGGGGCGGGTGGACAGCTTCTCCAGCTGGCTGTAACCTGGGATCATAAGGCAAGTGGCTTCTTCATCTCCCAGATCGTATCCACCCTCAGGTACTGGCACCCGGTTTCTTGTCTCCCCCAGGATGTGGGGAGGGCGGCTTCTCCAGCTGGCTGTGGCTTGGGATCACGGGGCAGACGGCTTCTTCATCTCCCAGGTCGCAGCCAGCCTCAGGCGCTGAGGCCGGGTTTCTCAGTCTCCCCCAGGAGGTGGGGCAGGCGGACCTGAGGTTTCTGCTGCTGGCTGCAGCCTGGGATCACAGGGCAGGCGGCTTCTTCATCTCCTGAGCTGCAGCCAGCCTCAGGCACTGGCACCTGGTTTCTTGTCTCCCCCAGGACTTGGGGTGAACCGCTTCTCCAGCTGGCTGAGGCCTGAGATCACGGGGCAGGCAGCTTCTTGGTCTCAGTGGCTGCAGCCAGCCTCAGGTGCTGGGGCCCGGTTTCTCCGTCTCCCCAGGACATGGGGCGGGCGGACCTGAGGCTTCTGAGGCTGGCTGCAGCCTGGGATCATGGGACGGGCAGCTTCTTCGTCTCCTGGTCGCAAACAGCCTCAGGCGCAGGGCCTGGTTTCTCCGTCTTCCCAGGATGTGAGGCAGGCGGATGTGAGGCGGGCGGACCTAAGGCTTCTGAGGCTGGCTGCAGCCTGGGATCATGGGGTGGGCAGCTTCTTGGTCTCTGTGGCTGCCGCCAGCCTCAGGCGCTGGAGCCCAGTTTCTCCGTCTCCCCAGGATGTTGGGCAGGCGGACCTACGGCTTCTGAGGCTGGCTGCAGCCTGGGATCATGGGGTGGGCAGCTTCTTGGTCTCTGTGGCTGCAGCCAGCCTCAGGCACTGGCGCCTGACTTCTCCAACTCCCAGAGACCTGGAGAGGCTGGGGGGCGGGGCTGCGGCCATGTTTTCAGTTTAATTGAATACTCACTCAGATTGAATGGTGGGCGTGGCTGGGGCGTGGCTGGTGGGCATGGCTTGTGAGTGTAGCGGAGTGATGATTTGCATACTACTCTATTATTAGATAGATGTGCTTCACACAATAGGAATACATATTCCAATAGACTGAATATCTGAACAGCACAATTTTGTCACTGGGAAATCTTGTTCAAACAGCTGAGAAGCTAGTGTGACACTGTTTACATTTATTTTTCCCGTCAAAAGGAGTTGGCGTTTTCGGGAAAAGGTTTTGGTGAAACACTGAAAAACTCATTTTCCTAGAGCTATCGAACAGTATGAAAGTATTGAGAACACTATGAAATAAAAATGTTAGTCAGGCTAGGGTTCCAAGTAATGTTTTACTGTGCCTTTAAAAAGCCGGTATGACACCCGTGTTTAAATGAAAAGTCTCATTGCTCAAAACAACAGACCAGAGGAATGGCAGAGTGTCTCTAGAACTCCTGGAATACGTTTTAGAACCCGAACATCTCTACTGAAATTTGAAATACTGAGAATTTGTATCCAAAGCGCTGTGAAAGGTAGGATAGACTGTCAAGTGCTAATAATGTTGAAGTGCTGGTATATTTGTAAAAAAGGTTGTTTTACCAAATTAGAATTCATAATGAAAAAGCTTGAGACACTGGAAGAGAGAGATTCCAACTCGGGAAATTCACAATGATAACCTAGGTTAATATCTAAGAAAGTGCTTCAAACACTAGGAATACGTGAATAAAGGGCCTTAATATCTGTAACACATTGTTTCCTGACAAGGAAATCGTGTTCAAAGAACATAGAACCGAGTTGGATACTGGTTACATTTATTATTCCGGGACAATGAGTTGGCGATTTTGAAAGAGGCCTAGTTAGGCTATTAAACCGGATGTGATGATGTCACCAAGGGGGAGGGGCCACGTGGGCAGGCTTAATTGATCCCAGGTGATAATGATTTGGCCAGCGGACCAGCTGGGAGTGATGACGTCATCGAGATTAGTTCTGGTATTAGGGTTAGAGAATTCGGGCTCTGTTCATGGTTAGGGTTAGGATAAGGTTTTGGGCTAGGTAGGGTTCAGGCTCAGGTGTGGGCTAGGTTTAGGGTTTGGGTTAGAGGGTTAGGGACAGGGTTACGGTCACAGTGTAGTAATGTTGGCTATTCACAATGAATGAGCTTCAATCACTGGACAATTTGGTGTGTAGCACTCAGAACTTAGGACTCCAGACTAGAGAAATATTTAGAAATGTGCTTCACACAATAGGAATACATATTCCAATAGACTGAATATCTGAACAGCACAATTTTGTCACTGGGAAATCTTGTTCAAACAGCTGAGAAGCGAGTGTGACACTGTTTACATTTATTTTTCCCGGCAAAAGGAGTTGGCGTTTTCGGGAAAAGGTTTTGGTGAAACACTGAAAAACTCATTTTCCTAGAGCTATCGAAAAGTATGAAAGTATTGAGAACACTATGAAATAAAAATGTTAGTCAGGCTAGGGTTCCAAGTAATGTTTTACTGTGCCTTTAAAAAGCCGGTATGACACCCGTGTTAAAATGAAAAGTCTCATTGCTCAAAACAACAGACCAGGGGAATGGCAGAGTGTCTCTAGAACTCCTGGAATACATTTTAGAACCCGAACATCTCTACTGAATTTTGAAATACTGAGAATTTGTATCCAAAGCGCTGTGAAAGGTAGGATAGACTGTCAAGTGGTAATAATGTTGAAAGTGCTGGTATATTTCTAAAAATGGTTGTTTTACCAAATTAGAATTCACAGTGAAAAGCTTGAGACACTGGAAGAGAGAGACTCCAACTCGGGAAATTCACAATGGTAACCTAGGTTAATATCTAAGAAAGTGCTTCAAACACTAGGAATACGTGAATAAAGGGCCTTAATATCTGTAACACATTGTTTCCTGACAAGGAAATCGTGTTCAAAGAACATAGAACCGAGTTGGATACTGGTTACATTTATTATTCCGGGACAATGAGTTGGCGATTTTGAAAGAGGCCTGGTTAGGCCATTAAACTGGATGTGATGACGACACCAAGGGGGAGGGGCCACGTGCGCAGGCTTAATTGATCCCAGGTGATAATGATTTGGCCAAGGGACCAGGTGGGAGTGATGACGTCATCGAGATTAGTTCTGGTATTAGGGATAGAGAATTGGGGCTCTGTTCATGGTTAGTGTTAGGATAAGGTTTTGGGCTAGGTAGGGTTCAGGCTCAGGTGTGGGCTAGGTTTAGGGTTTGGGTTAGAGGGTTAGGGACAAGGTTAAGGTCACAGTGTAGTAATGTTGGCTATTCACAATGAATGAGCTTCAATCACTGGACAATTTGGTGTTAGCACTCAGAACTTAGGACTCCAGACTAGGGAAATATTTAGAAACTAGAGGCCCGGTGCACGAAATTCGTGCACGGGGAAGGGGGGCAGCGGGGAGTGTGTCCCTCAGCCTAGCCTGCACACTCTCCAATCTGGGACCCCTCATGGGATAACCAGCAGTTGGACATCCCTCTCACAATTCAGAACTGCTGGCTCCTAACCGCTCACCTGCCTGCCTGATTGCCCCTAACTGCTTCTGCCTACCAGCCTGATTGTCCCTAACTGCTCCCCTGCTGGCTTGATTGCCCCTAACGACCTGTTCCTCGGCCCACACCTGGTACCCAGGATTCCCTCCTCCAGCTGACCACAGGCACCCAGGATCCGGGCTTCTCTCCCTCTGGTCAGCCATAGGTGCCCAGGCTGGCTGCAGCCTTAGGGGATGGTGGACAGGGGGCTTCGCCTGTGCTGCAGCTGCAAGTGCTGGCGCCCAGGACTGCAGGGTGGGCGGCTTCTTTGTCTCCCAGGCCACAGCCAGCCACAGTTACTGGTGCCCAGGTCCGCAGGGTGGGTGGCTTCTCTGTCTCCCAGGCCACAGCCAGCCGCAGGTGCTGGTGCCCGGGACTGCAGGGTGGGCGGCTTCTCTGTCTCCCAGGCCACAGCCAGCCGCAGTTACTGATGCCCAGGACTGCAGGGTGGGCGGCTTCTCTGTCTCCCAGGCCACAGCCAGCCACAGGTACTGGGGCCCAGGACCGCAGGGTGGGTGGCTTCTCTGTCTCCCAGGCCACAGCCAGCCACAGGTACTGGTGCCCAGCACCGCAGGGTGGGCGGCTTCTCCATCTCCCGGGCTGCAGCCAGCCACAGGTACTGGTGCCCAGGACCGCAGGGTGGGCGGCTTCTCCATCTCCCGGGCTGCAGCCAGCCTCAGGTACTGGTGCCCGGTTTCTCCATCTCTCCCAGGACGTGGGGCGGGTGGACAGCTTCTCCAGCTGGCTGTAGCCTGGGATCATAGGGCAAGTGGCTTCTTCATCTCCCAGATCGTATCCACCCTCAGGTACTGGCACCCGGTTTCTTGTCTCCCCCAGGATGTGGGGAGGGCGGCTTCTCCAGCTGGCTGTGGCTTGGGATCACAGGGCAGGCGGCTTCTTCATCTCCCAGGTCGCAGCCAGCCTCAGGCGCTGAGGCCGGGTTTCTCAGTCTCCCCCAGGAGGTGGGGCAGGCGGACCTGAGGTTTCTGCTGCTGGCTGCAGCCTGGGATCACAGGGCAGGCGGCTTCTTCATCTCCTGAGCTGCAGCCAGCCTCAGGCACTGGCACCTGGTTTCTTGTCTCCCCCAGGACTTGGGGTGAACCGCTTCTCCAGCTGGCTGAGGCCTGAGATCACGGGGCAGGCAGCTTCTTGGTCTCAGTGGCTGCAGCCAGCCTCAGGTGCTGGGGCCCGGTTTCTCCGTCTCCCCAGGACATGGGGCGGGCGGACCTGAGGCTTCTGAGGCTGGCTGCAGCCTGGGATCATGGGACGGGCAGCTTCTTCGTCTCCTGGTCGCAAACAGCCTCAGGCGCAGGGCCTGGTTTCTCCGTCTTCCCAGGATGTGAGGCAGGCGGATGTGAGGCGGGCGGACCTAAGGCTTCTGAGGCTGGCTGCAGCCTGGGATCATGGGGTGGGCAGCTTCTTGGTCTCTGTGGCTGCCGCCAGCCTCAGGCGCTGGAGCCCAGTTTCTCCGTCTCCCCAGGATGTTGGGCAGGCGGACCTACGGCTTCTGAGGCTGGCTGCAGCCTGGGATCATGGGGTGGGCAGCTTCTTGGTCTCTGTGGCTGCAGCCAGCCTCAGGCACTGGCGCCTGACTTCTCCAACTCCCAGAGACCTGGAGAGGCTGGGGGGCGGGGCTGCGGCCATGTTTTCAGTTTAATTGCATACTCACTCAGATTGAATGGTGGGCGTGGCTGGGGCGTGGCTGGTGGGCGTGGCTTGTGAGTGTAGCAGAGTGATGATTTGCATACTACTCTATTATTAGATAGATGTGCTTCACACAATAGGAATACATATTCCAATAGACTGAATATCTGAACAGCACAATTTTGTCACTAGGAAATCTTGTTCAAACAGCTGAGAAGCTAGTGTGACACTGTTTACATTTATTTTTCCCGTCAAAAGGAGTTGGCGTTTTCGGGAAAAGGTTTTGGTGAAACACTGAAAAACTCATTTTCCTAGAGCTATCGAACAGTATGAAAGTATTGAGAACACTATGAAATAAAAATGTTAGTCAGGCTAGGGTTCCAAGTAATGTTTTACTGTGCCTTTAAAAAGCCGGTATGACACCCGTGTTAAAATAAAAAGTCTCATTGCTCAAAACAACAGACCAGGGGAATGGCAGGGTGTCTCTAGAACTCCTGGAATACGTTTTAGAACCCGAACATCTCTACTGAAATTTGAAATACTGAGAATTTGTATCCAAAGCGCTGTGAAAGGTAGGATAGACTGTCAAGTGGTAATAATGTTGAAAGTGCTGGTATATTTGTAAAAATGGTTGTTTTACCAAATTAGAATTCACAGTGAAAAGCTTGAGACACTGGAAGAGAGAGACTCCAACTCGGGAAATTCACAATGATAACCTAGGTTAATATCTAA
Source organism: Cnephaeus nilssonii (assembly GCF_951640355.1). Taxonomy (NCBI): domain Eukaryota; kingdom Metazoa; phylum Chordata; class Mammalia; order Chiroptera; family Vespertilionidae; genus Cnephaeus; species Cnephaeus nilssonii. Next base: position 114,550 of record NW_027645575.1, on the reverse strand, counting down.
GAAAGTGCTTCAAACACTAGGAAAACGTGAATAAAGGGCCTTAATATCTGTAACACATTGTTTCCTGACAAGGAAATCATGTTCAAAGAACATAGAACCGAGTTGGATACTGGTTACATTTATTATTCCGGGACAATGAGTTGGCGATTTTGAAAGAGGCCTAGTTAGGTTATTAAACCGGATGTGATGACGTCACCAACGGGGAGGGGCCACGTGGGCAGTCTTAATTGATCCCAGGTGATAATGATTTGGCCAGGGGACCAGCTGGGAGTGATGACGTCATCGAGATTAGTTCTGGTATTAGGGTTAGAGAATTGGGGCTCTGTTCATGGTTAGGGTTAGGATAAGGTTTTGGGCTAGGTAGGGTTCAGGCTCAGGTGTGGGCTAGGTTTAGGGTTTGGGTTAGAGGGTTAGGGACAGGGTTACGGTCACAGTGTAGTAATGTTGGCTATTCACAATGAATGAGCTTCAATCACTGGACAATTTGGTGTGTAGCACTCAGAACTTACGACTCCAGACTAGGGAAATATTTAGAAATGTGCTTCACACAATAGGAATACATATTCCAATAGACTGAGTATCTGAACAGCACAATTTTGTCACTGGGAAATCTTGTTCAAACAGCTGAGAAGCGAGTGTGACACTGTTTACATTTATTTTTCCCGTCAAAAGGAGTTGGCGTTTTCGGGAAAAGGTTTTGGTGAAACACTGAAAAACTCATTTTCCTAGAGATATCGAACAGTATGAAAGTATTGAGAACACTATGAAATAAAAATGTTAGTTAGGCTAGGGTTCCAAGTAATGTTTTACTGTGCCTTTAAAAAGCCGGTATGACAGCGTGTTAAAATGAAAAGTCTCATTGCTCAAAACAACAGACCAGGGGAATGGCAGAGTGTCTCTAGAACTCCTGGAATACGTTTTAGAACCCGAACATCTCTACTGAATTTTGAAATACTGAGAATTTGTATCCAAAGCGCTGTGAAAGGTAGGATAGACTGTCAAGTGGTAATAATGTTGAAAGTGCTGGTATATTTGTAAAAAAGGTTGTTTTACCAAACTAGAATTCACAATGAAAAAGCTTGAGACCCTGGAAGAGAGAGACTCCAACTCGGGAAATTCACACTGATAACCTAGGTTAATATCTAAGAAAGTGCTTCAAACACTAGGAATACGTGAATAAAGGGCCTTAATATCTGTAACACATTGTTTCCTGACAAGGAAATCGTGTTCAAAGAACATAGAACCGAGTTGGATACTGGTTACATTTATTATTCCGGGACAATGAGTTGGCGATTTTGAAAGAAGCCTGGTTAGGCCATTAAACCCGATGTGATGACGTCACCAAGGGGGAGGGGCCACGTGGGCAGGCTGAATTGATCCCAGGTGATAATGATTTGGCCAGGGGACCAGCTGGGAGTGATGACGTCATCGAGATTAGTTCTGGTATTAGGGTTAGAGAATTGGGGCTCTGTTCATGGTTAGGGTTAGGATAAGGTTTTGGGCTAGGTAGGGTTCAGGCTCAGGTGTGGGCTAGGTTTAGGGTTTGGGTTAGAGGGTTAGGGACAGGGTTACGGTCGCAGTGTAGTCATGTTGGCTATTCACAATGAATGAGCTTCAATCACTGGACAATTTGGTGTGTAGCACTCAGAACATACGCCTCCAGACTAGGGAAATATTTAGAAATGTGCTTCACACAATAGGAATACATATTCCAATAGACTGAGTATCTGAACAGCACAATTTTGTCACTGGGAAATCTTGTTCAAACAGCTGAGAAGCGAGTGTGACACTGTTCACATTTATTTTTCCCGTCAAAAGGAGTTGGCGTTTTCGGGAAAAGGTTTTGGTGAAACACTGAAAAACTCATTTTCCTAGAGCTATCGAACAGTATGAGAGTATTGAGAACACTATGAAATAAAAATGTTAGTTAGGCTAGGGTTCCAAGTAATGTTTTACTGTGCCTTTAAAAAGCCGGTATGACAGCGTGTTAAAATGAAAAGTCTCATTGCTCAAAACAACAGACCAGGGGAATGGCAGAGTGTCTCTAGATCTCCTGGAATACGTTTTAGAACCCGAACATCTCTACTGAAATTTGAAATACTGAGAATTTGTATCCAAAGCGCTGTGAAAGGTAGGATAGACTGTCAAGTGCTAATAATGTTGAAAGTGCTGGTATATTTGTAAAAAAGGTTGTTTTACCAAATTAGAATTCATAATGAAAAAGCTTGAGACACTGGAAGAGAGAGATTCCAACTCGGGAAATTCACAATGATAACCTAGGTTAATATCTAAGAAAGTGCTTCAAACACTAGGAATACGTGAATAAAGGGCCTTAATATCTGTAACACATTGTTTCCTGACAAGGAAATCGTGTTCAAAGAACATAGAACCGAGTTGGATACTGGTTACATTTATTATTCCGGGACAATGAGTTGGCGATTTTGAAAGAGGCCTAGTTAGGCTATTAAACCGGATGTGATGACGTCACCAAGGGGGAGGGGCCACGTGGGCAGGCTTAATTGATCCCAGGTGATAATGATTTGGCCAGCGGACCAGCTGGGAGTGATGACGTCATCGAGATTAGTTCTGGTATTAGGGTTAGAGAATTCGGGCTCTGTTCATGGTTAGGGTTAGGATAAGGTTTTGGGCTAGGTAGGGTTCAGGCTCAGGTGTGGGCTAGGTTTAGGGTTTGGGTTAGAGGGTTAGGGACAGGGTTACGGTCACAGTGTAGTAATGTTGGCTATTCACAATGAATGAGCTTCAATCACTGGACAATTTGGTGTGTAGCACTCAGAACTTAGGACTCCAGACTAGGGAAATATTTAGAAATGTGCTTCACACAATAGGAATACATATTCCAATAGACTGAATATCTGAACAGCACAATTTTGTCACTGGGAAATCTTGTTCAAACAGCTGAGAAGCGAGTGTGACACTGTTTACATTTATTTTTCCCGTCAAAAGGAGTTGGCGTTTTCGGGAAAAGGTTTTGGTGAAACACTGAAAAACTCATTTTCCTAGAGCTATCGAAAAGTATGAAAGTATTGAGAACACTATGAAATAAAAATGTTAGTCAGTCTAGGGTTCCAAGTAATGTTTTACTGTGCCTTTAAAAAGCCGGTATGACACCCGTGTTAAAATGAAAAGTCTCATTGCTCAAAACAACAGACCAGGGGAATGGCAGAGTGTCTCTAGAACTCCTGGAATACATTTTAGAACCCGAACATCTCTACTGAATTTTGAAATACTGAGAATTTGTATCCAAAGCGCTGTGAAAGGTAGGATAGACTGTCAAGTGGTAATAATGTTGAAAGTGCTGGTATATTTCTAAAAATGGTTGTTTTACCAAATTAGAATTCACAGTGAAAAGCTTGAGACACTGGAAGAGAGAGACTCCAACTCGGGAAATTCACAATGGTAACCTAGGTTAATATCTAAGAAAGTGCTTCAAACACTAGGAATACGTGAATAAAGGGCCTTAATATCTGTAACACATTGTTTCCTGACAAGGAAATCGTGTTCAAAGAACATAGAACCGAGTTGGATACTGGTTACATTTATTATTCCGGGACAATGAGTTGGCGATTTTGAAAGAGGCCTGGTTAGGCCATTAAACTGGATGTGATGACGACACCAAGGGGGAGGGGCCACGTGGGCAGGCTTAATTGATCCCAGGTGATAATGATTTGGCCAAGGGACCAGGTGGCAGTGATGACGTCATCGAGATTAGTTCTGGTATTAGGGATAGAGAATTGGGGCTCTGTTCATGGTTAGTGTTAGGATAAGGTTTTGGGCTAGGTAGGGTTCAGGCTCAGGTGTGGGCTAGGTTTAGGGTTTGGGTTAGAGGGTTAGGGACAAGGTTAAGGTCACAGTGTAGTAATGTTGGCTATTCACAATGAATGAGCTTCAATCACTGGACAATTTGGTGTTAGCACTCAGAACTTAGGACTCCAGACTAGGGAAATATTTAGAAACTAGAGGCCCGGTGCACGAAATTCGTGCACGGGGAAGGGGGGCAGCGGGGAGTGTGTCCCTCAGCCTAGCCTGCACACTCTCCAATCTGGGACCCCTCATGGGATAACCAGCAGTTGGACATCCCTCTCACAATTCAGAACTGCTGGCTCCTAACCGCTCACCTGCCTGCCTGATTGCCCCTAACTGCTTCTGCCTACCAGCCTGATTGTCCCTAACTGCTCCCCTGCTGGCTTGATTGCCCCTAACGACCTGTTCCTCGGCCCACACCTGGTACCCAGGATTCCCTCCTCCAGCTGACCACAGGCACCCAGGATCCGGGCTTCTCTCCCTCTGGTCAGCCATAGGTGCCCAGGCTGGCTGCAGCCTTAGGTGATGGTGGACAGGGGGCTTCGCCTGTGCTGCAGCTGCAAGTGCTGGCGCCCAGGACTGCAGGGTGGGCGGCTTCTTTGTCTCCCAGGCCACAGCCAGCCACAGTTACTGGTGCCCAGGTCCGCAGGGTGGGTGGCTTCTCTGTCTCCCAGGCCACAGCCAGCCGCAGGTGCTGGTGCCCGGGACTGCAGGGTGGGCGGCTTCTCTGTCTCCCAGGCCACAGCCAGCCGCAGTTACTGATGCCCAGGACTGCAGGGTGGGCGGCTTCTCTGTCTCCCAGGCCACAGCCAGCCACAGGTACTGGGGCCCAGGACCGCAGGGTGGGTGGCTTCTCTGTCTCCCAGGCCACAGCCAGCCACAGGTACTGGTGCCCAGCACCGCAGGGTGGGCGGCTTCTCCATCTCCCGGGCTGCAGCCAGCCACAGGTACTGGTGCCCAGGACCGCAGGGTGGGCGGCTTCTCCATCTCCCGGGCTGCAGCCAGCCTCAGGTACTGGTGCCCGGTTTCTCCATCTCTCCCAGGACGTGGGGCGGGTGGACAGCTTCTCCAGCTGGCTGTAGCCTGGGATCATAGGGCAAGTGGCTTCTTCATCTCCCAGATCGTATCCACCCTCAGGTACTGGCACCCGGTTTCTTGTCTCCCCCAGGATGTGGGGAGGGCGGCTTCTCCAGCTGGCTGTGGCTTGGGATCACGGGGCAGGCGGCTTCTTCATCTCCCAGGTCGCAGCCAGCCTCAGGCGCTGAGGCCCGGTTTCTCAGTCTCCCCCAGGAGGTGGGGCAGGTGGACCTGAGGTTTCTGCTGCTGGCTGCAGCCTGGGATCACAGGGCAGGCGGCTTCTTCATCTCCTGAGCTGCAGCCAGCCTCAGGCACTGGCACCTGGTTTCTTGTCTCCCCCAGGACGTGGGGTGAACCGCTTCTCCAGCTGGCTGAGGCCTGAGATCACGGGGCAGGCAGCTTCTTGGTCTCAGTGGCTGCAGCCAGCCTCAGGTGCTGGGGCCCGGTTTCTCCGTCTCCCCAGGACATGGGGCGGGCGGACCTGAGGCTTCTGAGGCTGGCTGCAGCCTGGGATCATGGGACGGGCAGCTTCTTCGTCTCCTGGTCACACCCAGCCTCAGGCGCAGGGCCTGGTTTCTCCGTCTTCCCAGGATGTGAGGCAGGCGGATGTGAGGCAGGAGGACCTAAGGCTTCTGAGGCTGGCTGCAGCCTGGGATCATGGGGTGGGCAGCTTCTTGGTCTCTGTGGCTGCCTCCAGCCTCAGGCGCTGGAGCCCAGTTTCTCCGTCTCCCCAGGACGTTGGGCAGGCGGACCTAAGGCTTCTGAGGCTGGCTGCAGCCTGGGATCATGGGGTGGGCAGCTTCTTGGTCTCTGTGGCTGCAGCCAGCCTCAGGCACTGGCGCCTGACTTCTCCAACTCCCAGAGACCTGGAGAGGCTGGGGGGCGGGGCTGCGGCCATGTTTTCAGTTTAATTGCATACTCACTCAGATTGAATGGTGGGCGTGGCTGGGGCGTGGCTGGTGGGCGTGGCTTGTGAGTGTAGCAGAGTGATGATTTGCATACTACTCTATTATTAGATAGATGTGCTTCACACAATAGGAATACATATTCCAATAGACTGAATATCTGAACAGCACAATTTTGTCACTGGGAAATCTTGTTCAAACAGCTGAGAAGCTAGTGTGACACTGTTTACATTTATTTTTCCCGTCAAAAGGAGTTGGCGTTTTCGGGAAAAGGTTTTGGTGAAACACTGAAAAACTCATTTTCCTAGAGCTATCGAACAGTATGAAAGTATTGAGAACACTATGAAATAAAAATGTTAGTCAGGCTAGGGTTCCAAGTAATGTTTTACTGTGCCTTTAAAAAGCCGGTATGACACCCGTGTTAAAATAAAAAGTCTCATTGCTCAAAACAACAGACCAGGGGAATGGCAGAGTGTCTCTAGAACTCCTGGAATACGTTTTAGAACCCGAACATCTCTACTGAAATTTGAAATACTGAGAATTTGTATCCAAAGCGCTGTGAAAGGTAGGATAGACTGTCAAGTGGTAATAATGTTGAAAGTGCTGGTATATTTGTAAAAATGGTTGTTTTACCAAATTAGAATTCACAGTGAAAAGCTTGAGACACTGGAAGAGAGAGACTCCAACTCGGGAAATTCACAATGGTAACCTAGGTTAATATCTAAGAAAGTGCTTCAAACACTAGGAATACGTGAATAAAGGGCCTTAATATCTGTAACACATTGTTTCCTGACAAGGAAATCGTGTTCAAAGAACATAGAACCGAGTTGGATACTGGTTACATTTATTATTCCGGGACAATGAGTTGGCGATTTTGAAAGAGGCCTGGTTAGGCCATTAAACTGGATGTGATGACGACACCAAGGGGGAGGGGCCACGTGGGCAGGCTTAATTGATCCCAGGTGATAATGATTTGGCCAAGGGACCAGGTGGCAGTGATGACGTCATCGAGATTAGTTCTGGTATTAGGGATAGAGAATTGGGGCTCTGTTCATGGTTAGTGTTAGGATAAGGTTTTGGGCTAGGTAGGGTTCAGGCTCAGGTGTGGGCTAGGTTTAGGGTTTGGGTTAGAGGGTTAGGGACAAGGTTAAGGTCACAGTGTAGTAATGTTGGCTATTCACAATGAATGAGCTTCAATCACTGGACAATTTGGTGTTAGCACTCAGAACTTAGGACTCCAGACTAGGGAAATATTTAGAAACTAGAGGCCCGGTGCACGAAATTCGTGCACGGGGAAGGGGGGCAGCGGGGAGTGTGTCCCTCAGCCTAGCCTGCACACTCTCCAATCTGGGACCCCTCATGGGATAACCAGCAGTTGGACATCCCTCTCACAATTCAGAACTGCTGGCTCCTAACCGCTCACCTGCCTGCCTGATTGCCCCTAACTGCTTCTGCCTACCAGCCTGATTGTCCCTAACTGCTCCCCTGCTGGCTTGATTGCCCCTAACGACCTGTTCCTCGGCCCACACCTGGTACCCAGGATTCCCTCCTCCAGCTGACCACAGGCACCCAGGATCCGGGCTTCTCTCCCTCTGGTCAGCCATAGGTGCCCAGGCTGGCTGCAGCCTTAGGTGATGGTGGACAGGGGGCTTCGCCTGTGCTGCAGCTGCAAGTGCTGGCGCCCAGGACTGCAGGGTGGGCGGCTTCTTTGTCTCCCAGGCCACAGCCAGCCACAGTTACTGGTGCCCAGGTCCGCAGGGTGGGTGGCTTCTCTGTCTCCCAGGCCACAGCCAGCCGCAGGTGCTGGTGCCCGGGACTGCAGGGTGGGCGGCTTCTCTGTCTCCCAGGCCACAGCCAGCCGCAGTTACTGATGCCCAGGACTGCAGGGTGGGCGGCTTCTCTGTCTCCCAGGCCACAGCCAGCCACAGGTACTGGGGCCCAGGACCGCAGGGTGGGTGGCTTCTCTGTCTCCCAGGCCACAGCCAGCCACAGGTACTGGTGCCCAGCACCGCAGGGTGGGCGGCTTCTCCATCTCCCGGGCTGCAGCCAGCCACAGGTACTGGTGCCCAGGACCGCAGGGTGGGCGGCTTCTCCATCTCCCGGGCTGCAGCCAGCCTCAGGTACTGGTGCCCGGTTTCTCCATCTCTCCCAGGACGTGGGGCGGGTGGACAGCTTCTCCAGCTGGCTGTAGCCTGGGATCATAGGGCAAGTGGCTTCTTCATCTCCCAGATCGTATCCACCCTCAGGTACTGGCACCCGGTTTCTTGTCTCCCCCAGGATGTGGGGAGGGCGGCTTCTCCAGCTGGCTGTGGCTTGGGATCACGGGGCAGGCGGCTTCTTCATCTCCCAGGTCGCAGCCAGCCTCAGGCGCTGAGGCCCGGTTTCTCAGTCTCCCCCAGGAGGTGGGGCAGGTGGACCTGAGGTTTCTGCTGCTGGCTGCAGCCTGGGATCACAGGGCAGGCGGCTTCTTCATCTCCTGAGCTGCAGCCAGCCTCAGGCACTGGCACCTGGTTTCTTGTCTCCCCCAGGACGTGGGGTGAACCGCTTCTCCAGCTGGCTGAGGCCTGAGATCACGGGGCAGGCAGCTTCTTGGTCTCAGTGGCTGCAGCCAGCCTCAGGTGCTGGGGCCCGGTTTCTCCGTCTCCCCAGGACATGGGGCGGGCGGACCTGAGGCTTCTGAGGCTGGCTGCAGCCTGGGATCATGGGACGGGCAGCTTCTTCGTCTCCTGGTCACACCCAGCCTCAGGCGCAGGGCCTGGTTTCTCCGTCTTCCCAGGATGTGAGGCAGGCGGATGTGAGGCAGGAGGACCTAAGGCTTCTGAGGCTGGCTGCAGCCTGGGATCATGGGGTGGGCAGCTTCTTGGTCTCTGTGGCTGCCTCCAGCCTCAGGCGCTGGAGCCCAGTTTCTCCGTCTCCCCAGGACGTTGGGCAGGCGGACCTAAGGCTTCTGAGGCTGGCTGCAGCCTGGGATCATGGGGTGGGCAGCTTCTTGGTCTCTGTGGCTGCAGCCAGCCTCAGGCACTGGCGCCTGACTTCTCCAACTCCCAGAGACCTGGAGAGGCTGGGGGGCGGGGCTGCGGCCATGTTTTCAGTTTAATTGCATACTCACTCAGATTGAATGGTGGGCGTGGCTGGGGCGTGGCTGGTGGGCGTGGCTTGTGAGTGTAGCAGAGTGATGATTTGCATACTACTCTATTATTAGATAGATGTGCTTCACACAATAGGAATACATATTCCAATAGACTGAATATCTGAACAGCACAATTTTGTCACTGGGAAATCTTGTTCAAACAGCTGAGAAGCTAGTGTGACACTGTTTACATTTATTTTTCCCGTCAAAAGGAGTTGGCGTTTTCGGGAAAAGGTTTTGGTGAAACACTGAAAAACTCATTTTCCTAGAGCTATCGAACAGTATGAAAGTATTGAGAACACTATGAAATAAAAATGTTAGTCAGGCTAGGGTTCCAAGTAATGTTTTACTGTGCCTTTAAAAAGCCGGTATGACACCCGTGTTAAAATAAAAAGTCTCATTGCTCAAAACAACAGACCAGGGGAATGGCAGAGTGTCTCTAGAACTCCTGGAATACGTTTTAGAACCCGAACATCTCTACTGAAATTTGAAATACTGAGAATTTGTATCCAAAGCGCTGTGAAAGGTAGGATAGACTGTCAAGTGGTAATAATGTTGAAAGTGCTGGTATATTTGTAAAAATGGTTGTTTTACCAAATTAGAATTCACAGTGAAAAGCTTGAGACACTGGAAGAGAGAGACTCCAACTCGGGAAATTCACAATGATAACCTAGGTTAATATCTAAGAAAGTGCTTCAAACACTAGGAAAACGTGAATAAAGGGCCTTAATATCTGTAACACATTGTTTCCTGACAAGGAAATCATGTTCAAAGAACATAGAACCGAGTTGGATACTGGTTACATTTATTATTCCGGGACAATGAGTTGGCGATTTTCAAAGAAGCCTGGTTAGGCCATTAAACCCGATGTGATGACGTCACCAAGGGGGAGGGGCCACGTGGGCAGGCTGAATTGATCCCAGGTGATAATGATTTGGCCAGGGGACCAGCTGGGAGTGATGACGTCATCGAGATTAGTTCTGGTATTAGGGTTAGAGAATTGGGGCTCTGTTCATGGTTAGGGTTAGGATAAGGTTTTGGGCTAGGTAGGGTTCAGGCTCAGGTGTGGGCTAGGTTTAGGGTTTGGGTTAGAGGGTTAGGGACAGGGTTACGGTCGCAGTGTAGTCATGTTGGCTATTCACAATGAATGAGCTTCAATCACTGGACAATTTGGTGTGTAGCACTCAGAACATACGCCTCCAGACTAGGGAAATATTTAGAAATGTGCTTCACACAATAGGAATACATATTCCAATAGACTGAGTATCTGAACAGCACAATTTTGTCACTGGGAAATCTTGTTCAAACAGCTGAGAAGCGAGTGTGACACTGTTCACATTTATTTTTCCCGTCAAAAGGAGTTGGCGTTTTCGGGAAAAGGTTTTGGTGAAACACTGAAAAACTCATTTTCCTAGAGCTATCGAACAGTATGAAAGTATTGAGAACACTATGAAATAAAAATGTTAGTTAGGCTAGGGTTCCAAGTAATGTTTTACTGTGCCTTTAAAAAGCCGGTATGACAGCGTGTTAAAATGAAAAGTCTCATTGCTCAAAACAACAGACCAGGGGAATGGCAGAGTGTCTCTAGATCTCCTGGAATACGTTTTAGAACCCGAACATCTCTACTGAATTTTGAAATACTGAGAATTTGTATCCAAAGCGCTGTGAAAGGTAGGATAGACTGTCAAGTGGTAATAATGTTGAAAGTGCTGGTATATTTGTAAAAAAGGTTGTTTTACCAAATTAGAATTCACAATGAAAAAGCTTGAGACACTGGAAGAGAGAGACTCCAACTCGGGAAATTCACACTGATAACCAAGGTTAATATCTAAGAAAGTGCTTCAAACACTAGGAATACGTGAATAAAGGGCCTTAATATCTGTAACACATTGTTTCCTGACAAGGAAATCGTGTTCAAAGAACATAGAACCGAGTTGGATACTGGTTACATTTATTATTCCGGGACAAAGAGTTGGCGATTTTGAAAGAAGCCTGGTTAGGCCATTAAACCGGATGTGATGACGTCACCAAGGGGGAGGGGCCACGTGGGCAGGCTTAATTGATCCCAGGTGATAATGATTTGGCCAGGGGACCAGATGGGAGTGATGACGTCATCGTGATTTGTTCTGGTATTAGGATTAGAGAATTGGGGCTCTGTTCATGGTTAGGGTTAGGATAAGGTTTTGGGCTAGGTAGGGTTCAGGCTCAGGTGTGGGCTAGGTTTAGGGTTTGGGTTAGAGGGTTAGGGACAGGGTTACGGTCGCAGTGTAGTCATGTTGGCTATTCACAATGAATGAGCTTCAATCACTGGACAATTTGGTGTGTAGCACTCAGAACATACGCCTCCAGACTAGGGAAATATTTAGAAATGTGCTTCACACAATAGGAATACATATTCCAATAGACTGAGTATCTGAACAGCACAATTTTGTCACTGGGAAATCTTGTTCAAACAGCTGAGAAGCGAGTGTGACACTGTTCACATTTATTTTTCCCGTCAAAAGGAGTTGGCGTTTTCGGGAAAAGGTTTTGGTGAAACACTGAAAAACTCATTTTCCTAGAGCTATCGAACAGTATGAAAGTATTGAGAACACTATGAAATAAAAATGTTAGTTAGGCTAGGGTTCCAAGTAATGTTTTACTGTGCCTTTAAAAAGCCGGTATGACAGCGTGTTAAAATGAAAAGTCTCATTGCTCAAAACAACAGACCAGGGGAATGGCAGAGTGTCTCTAGATCTCCTGGAATACGTTTTAGAACCCGAACATCTCTACTGAATTTTGAAATACTGAGAATTTGTATCCAAAGCGCTGTGAAAGGTAGGATAGACTGTCAAGTGGTAATAATGTTGAAAGTGCTGGTATATTTGTAAAAAAGGTTGTTTTACCAAATTAGAATTCACAATGAAAAAGCTTGAGACACTGGAAGAGAGAGACTCCAACTCGGGAAATTCACACTGATAACCAAGGTTAATATCTAAGAAAGTGCTTCAAACACTAGGAATACGTGAATAAAGGGCCTTAATATCTGTAACACATTGTTTCCTGACAAGGAAATCGTGTTCAAAGAACATAGAACCGAGTTGGATACTGGTTACATTTATTATTCCGGGACAAAGAGTTGGCGATTTTGAAAGAAGCCTGGTTAGGCCATTAAACCGGATGTGATGACGTCACCAAGGGGGAGGGGCCACGTGGGCAGGCTTAATTGATCCCAGGTGATAATGATTTGGCCAGGGGACCAGATGGGAGTGATGACGTCATCGTGATTTGTTCTGGTATTAGGATTAGAGAATTGGGGCTCTGTTCATGGTTAGGGTTAGGATAAGGTTTTGGGCTAGGTAGGGTTCAGGCTCAGGTGTGGGCTAGGTTTAGGGTTTGGGTTAGAGGGTTAGGGACAGGCTTACCTTCGCAGTGTAGTCATGTTGGCTATTCAAAATGAATGACCTTCAATCACTGGACAATTTGGTGTGTGGCACTCAGAACGTACGCCTCCAGACTAGGGAAATATTTAGAAATGTGCTTCACACAATAGGAATACATATTCCAATAGACTGAGTATCTGAACAGCACAATTTTGTCACTGGTAAATCTTGTTCAAACAGCTGAGAAGCGAGTGTGACACTATTTACATTTATTTTTCCCGTCAAAAGGAGTTGGCGTTTTCGGGAAAAGGTTTTGGTGAAACACTGAAAAACTCATTTTCCTAGAGCTATCGAACAGTATGAAAGTATTGAGAACACTATGAAATAAAAATGTTAGTTAGGCTAGGGTTCCAAGTAATGTTTTACTGTGCCTTTAAAAAGCCGGTATGACAGCGTGTTAAAATGAAAAGTCTCATTGCTCAAAACAACAGACCTGGGGAATGGCAGAGTGTCTCTAGAACTCCTGGAATACGTTTTAGAACCCGTACATCTCTACTGAATTTTGAAATACTGAGAATTTGTATCCAAAGCGCTGTGAAAGGTAGGATAGACTGTCAAGTGGTAATAATGTTGAAAGTGCTGGTATATTTGTAAAAAAGGTTGTTTGACCAAATTAGAATTCACATTGAAAACGCTTGAGACACTGGAAGAGAGAGACTCCAACTCGGGAAATTCACACTGATAACCTACGTTAATATCTAAGAAAGTGCTTCAAACACTAGGAATACGTGAATAAAGGGCCTTAATATCTGTAACACATTGTTTCCTGACAAGAAAATCGTGTTCAAAGAACATAGAACCCAGTTGGATACTGGTTACATTTATTATTCCGGGACAATGAGTTGGCGATTTTGAAAGAAGCCTGGTTAGGCCATTAAACGGGATGTGATGACGTCACCAAGGGGGAGGGGCCACGGGGCCAGGCTTAATTGATCCCAGGTGATAATGATTTGGCCAGGGGACCAGCTGGGAGTGATGACGTCATCGAGATTAGTTCTGGTATTAGGGTTAGAGAATTGGGGCTCTGTTCATGGTTAGGGTTAGGATAAGGTTTTGGGCTAGGTAGGGTTCAGGCTCAGGTGTGGGCTAGGTTTAGGGTTTGGGTTAGAGGGTTAGGGACAGGGTTACGGTCACAGTGTAGGCATGTTGGCTATTCACAATGAATGAGCTTCAATCACTGGACAATTTGGTGTGTAGCACTCAGAACTTACGACTCCAGACTAGGGAAATATTTAGAAATGTGCTTCACACAATAGGAATACATATTCCAATAGACTGAGTATCTGAACAGCACAATTTTGTCACTGGGAAATCTTGTTCAAACAGCTGAGAAGCGAGTGTGACACTGTTTACATTTATTTTTCCCGTCAAAAGGAGTTGGCGTTTTCGGGAAAAGGTTTTGGTGAAACACTGAAAAACTCATTTTCCTAGAGATATCGAACAGTATGAAAGTATTGAGAACACTATGAAATAAAAATGTTTGTTAGGCTAGGGTTCCAAGTAATGTTTTACTGTGCCTTTAAAAAGCCGGTATGACAGCGTGTTAAAATGAAAAGTCTCATTGCTCAAAACAACAGACCAGGGGAATGGCAGAGTGTCTCTAGAACTCCTGGAATACGTTTTAGAACCCGAACATCTCTACTGAATTTTGAAATACTGAGAATTTGTATCCAAAGCGCTGTGAAAGGTAGGATAGACTGTCAAGTGGTAATAATGTTGAAAGTGCTAGTATATTTGTAAAAAAGGTTGTTTTACCAAATTAGAATTCACAATGAAAAAGCTTGAGACCCTGGAAGAGAGAGACTCCAACTCGGGAAATTCACACTGATAACCTAGGTTAATATCTAAGAAAGTGCTTCAAACACTAGGAATACGTGAATAAAGGGCCTTAATATCTGTAACACATTGTTTCCTGACAAGGAAATCGTGTTCAAAGAACATAGAACCGAGTTGGATACTGGTTACATTTATTATTCCGGGACAATGAGTTGGCGATTTTGAAAGAAGCCTGGTTAAGCCATTAAACCCGATGTGATGACTTCACCAAGGGGGAGGGGCCACGTGGGCAGGCTGAATTGATCCCAGGTGATAATGATTTGGCCAGGGGACCAGCTGGGAGTGATGACGTCATCGAGATTAGTTCTGGTATTAGGGTTAGAGAATTGGGGCTCTGTTCATGGTTAGGGTTAGGATAATGTTTTGGGCTAGGTAGGGTTCAGGCTCAGGTGTGGGCTAGGTTTAGGGTTTGGGTTAGAGGGTTAGGGACAGGGTTACGGTCGCAGTGTAGTCATGTTGGCTATTCACAATGAATGAGCTTCAATCACTGGACAATTTGGTGTGTAGCACTCAGAACGTACGCCTCCAGACTAGGGAAATATTTAGAAATGTGCTTCACACAATAGGAATACATATTCCAATAGACTGAGTATCTGAACAGCAAAATTTTGTCACTGGGAAATCTTGTTCAAACACCTGAGAAGCGAGTGTGACACTGTTCACATTTATTTTTCCCGTCAAAAGGAGTTGGGGTTTTCGGGAAAAGGTTTTGGTGAAACACTGAAAAACTCATTTTCCTAGAGCTATCGAACAGTATGAAAGTATTGAGAACACTATGAAATAAAAATGTTAGTTAGGCTAGGGTTCCAAGTAATGTTTTACTGTGCCTTTAAAAAGCCGGTATGACAGCGTGTTAAAAT
Source organism: Cnephaeus nilssonii (assembly GCF_951640355.1). Taxonomy (NCBI): domain Eukaryota; kingdom Metazoa; phylum Chordata; class Mammalia; order Chiroptera; family Vespertilionidae; genus Cnephaeus; species Cnephaeus nilssonii. Next base: position 99,498 of record NW_027645575.1, on the reverse strand, counting down.
GAAAAGTCTCATTGCTCAAAACAACAGACCAGGGGAATGGCAGAGTGTCTCTAGATCTCCTGGAATACGTTTTAGAACCCGAACATCTCTACTGAATTTGGAAATACTGAGAATTTGTATCCAAAGCGCTGTGAAAGGTAGGATAGACTGTCAAGTGGTAATAATGTTGAAAGTGCTGGTATATTTGTAAAAAAGGTTGTTTTACCAAATTAGAATTCACAATGAAAAAGCTTGAGACACTGGAAGAGAGAGACTCCAACTCGGGAAATTCACACTGATAACCAAGGTTAATATCTAAGACAGTGCTTCAAACACTAGGAATACGTGAATAAAGGGCCTTAATATCTGTAACACATTGTTTCCTGACAAGGAAATCGTGTTCAAAGAACATAGAACCGAGTTGGATACTGGTTACATTTATTATTCTGGGACAATGAGTTGGCGATTTTGAAAGAAGCCTGGTTAGGCCATTAAACCCGATGTGATGACGTCACCAAGGGGGAGGGACCACGTGGGCAGGCTTAATTGATCCCAGGTGATAATGATTTGGCCAGGGGACCAGCTGGGAGTGATGACGTCATCGTGATTTGTTCTGATATTAGGGTTAGAGAATTGGGGCTCTGTTCATGATTAGGGTTAGGATAAGGTTTTGGGCTAGGTAGGGTTCAGGCTCAGGTGTGGGCTAGGTTTAGGGTTTGGGTTAGAGGGTTAGGGACAGGCTTACCATCGCAGTGTAGTCATGTTGGCTATTCACAATGAATGAGCTTCAATCACTGGACAATTTGGTGTGTAGCACTCAGAACGTACGCCTCCAGACTAGGGAAATATTTAGAAATGTGCTTCACACAATAGGAATACATATTCCAATAGACTGAGTATCTGAACAGCAAAATTTTGTCACTGGGAAATCTTGTTCAAACACCTGAGAAGCGAGTGTGACACTGTTCACATTTATTTTTCCCGTCAAAAGGAGTTGGGGTTTTCGGGAAAAGGTTTTGGTGAAACACTGAAAAACTCATTTTCCTAAAGCTATCGAACAGTATGAAAGTATTGAGAACACTATGAAATAAAAATGTTAGTTAGGCTAGGGTTCCAAGTAATGTTTTACTGTGCCTTTAAAAAGCCGGTATGACAGCGTGTTAAAATGAAAAGTCTCATTGCTCAAAACAACAGACCAGGGGAATGGCAGAGTGTCTCTAGATCTCCTGGAATACGTTTTAGAACCCGAACATCTCTACTGAATTTTGAAATACTGAGAATTTGTATCCAAAGCGCTGTGAAAGGTAGGATAGACTGTCAAGTGGTAATAATGTTGAAAGTGCTGGTATATTTGTAAAAAAGGTTGTTTTACCAAATTAGAATTCACAATGAAAAAGCTTGAGACACTGGAAGAGAGAGACTCCAACTCGGGAAATTCACACTGATAACCAAGGTTAATATCTAAGAAAGTGCTTCAAACACTAGGAATACGTGAATAAAGGGCCTTAATATCTGTAACACATTGTTTCCTGACAAGGAAATCGTGTTCAAAGAACATAGAACCGAGTTGGATACTGGTTACATTTATTATTCCGGGACAAAGAGTTGGCGATTTTGAAAGAAGCCTGGTTAGGCCATTAAACCGGATGTGATGACGTCACCAAGGGGGAGGGGCCACGTGGGCAGGCTTAATTGATCCCAGGTGATAATGATTTGGCCAGGGGACCAGATGGGAGTGATGACGTCATCGTGATTTGTTCTGGTATTAGGATTAGAGAATTGGGGCTCTGTTCATGGTTAGGGTTAGGATAAGGTTTTGGGCTAGGTAGGGTTCAGGCTCAGGTGTGGGCTAGGTTTAGGGTTTGGGTTAGAGGGTTAGGGACAGGCTTACCTTCGCAGTGTAGTCATGTTGGCTATTCAAAATGAATGAGCTTCAATCACTGGACAATTTGGTGTGTGGCACTCAGAACGTACGCCTCCAGACTAGGGAAATATTTAGAAATGTGCTTCACACAATAGGAATACATATTCCAATAGACTGAGTATCTGAACAGCACAATTTTGTCACTGGTAAATCTTGTTCAAACAGCTGAGAAGCGAGTGTGACACTATTTACATTTATTTTTCCCGTCAAAAGGAGTTGGCGTTTTCGGGAAAAGGTTTTGGTGAAACACTGAAAAACTCATTTTCCTAGAGCTATCGAACAGTATGAAAGTATTGAGAACACTATGAAATAAAAATGTTAGTTAGGCTAGGGTTCCAAGTAATGTTTTACTGTGCCTTTAAAAAGCCGGTATGACAGCGTGTTAAAATGAAAAGTCTCATTGCTCAAAACAACAGACCTGGGGAATGGCAGAGTGTCTCTAGAACTCCTGGAATACGTTTTAGAACCCGTACATCTCTACTGAATTTTGAAATACTGAGAATTTGTATCCAAAGCGCTGTGAAAGGTAGGATAGACTGTCAAGTGGTAATAATGTTGAAAGTGCTGGTATATTTGTAAAAAAGGTTGTTTGACCAAATTAGAATTCACAATGAAAACGCTTGAGACACTGGAAGAGAGAGACTCCAACTCGGGAAATTCACACTGATAACCTACGTTAATATCTAAGAAAGTGCTTCAAACACTAGGAATACGTGAATAAAGGGCCTTAATATCTGTAACACATTGTTTCCTGACAAGAAAATCGTGTTCAAAGAACATAGAACCCAGTTGGATACTGGTTACATTTATTATTCCGGGACAATGAGTTGGCGATTTTGAAAGAAGCCTGGTTAGGCCATTAAACGGGATGTGATGACGTCACCAAGGGGGAGGGGCCACGGGGCCAGGCTTAATTGATCCCAGGTGATAATGATTTGGCCAGGGGACCAGCTGGGAGTGATGACGTCATCGAGATTAGTTCTGGTATTAGGGTTAGAGAATTGGGGCTCTGTTCATGGTTAGGGTTAGGATAAGGTTTTGGGCTAGGTAGGGTTCAGGCTCAGGTGTGGGCTAGGTTTAGGGTTTGGGTTAGAGGGTTAGGGACAGGGTTACGGTCACAGTGTAGGCATGTTGGCTATTCACAATGAATGAGCTTCAATCACTGGACAATTTGGTGTGTAGCACTCAGAACTTACGACTCCAGACTAGGGAAATATTTAGAAATGTGCTTCACACAATAGGAATACATATTCCAATAGACTGAGTATCTGAACAGCACAATTTTGTCACTGGGAAATCTTGTTCAAACAGCTGAGAAGCGAGTGTGACACTGTTTACATTTATTTTTCCCGTCAAAAGGAGTTGGCGTTTTCGGGAAAAGGTTTTGGTGAAACAGTGAAAAACTCATTTTCCTAGAGATATCGAACAGTATGAAAGTATTGAGAACACTATGAAATAAAAATGTTAGTTAGGCTAGGGTTCCAAGTAATGTTTTACTGTGCCTTTAAAAAGCCGGTATGACAGCGTGTTAAAATGAAAAGTCTCATTGCTCAAAACAACAGACCAGGGGAATGGCAGAGTGTCTCTAGAACTCCTGGAATACGTTTCAGAACCCGAACATCTCTACTGAATTTTGAAATACTGAGAATTTGTATCCAAAGCGCTGTGAAAGGTAGGATAGACTGTCAAGTGGTAATAATGTTGAAAGTGCTGGTATATTTGTAAAAAAGGTTGTTTTACCAAATTAGAATTCACAATGAAAAAGCTTGAGACCCTGGAAGAGAGAGACTCCAACTCGGGAAATTCACACTGATAACCTAGGTTAATATCTAAGAAAGTGCTTCAAACACTAGGAATACGTGAATAAAGGGCCTTAATATCTGTAACACATTGTTTCCTGACAAGGAAATCGTGTTCAAAGAACATAGAACCGAGTTGGATACTGGTTACATTTATTATTCCGGGACAATGAGTTGGCGATTTTGAAAGAAGCCTGGTTAGGCCATTAAACCCGATGTGATGACGTCACCAAGGGGGAGGGGCCACGTGGGCAGGCTGAATTGATCCCAGGTGATAATGATTTGGCCAGGGGACCAGCTGGGAGTGATGATGTCATGGAGATTAGTTCTGGTATTAGGGTTAGAGAATTGGGGCTCTGTTCATGGTTAGGGTTAGGATAAGGTTTTGGGCTAGGTAGGGTTCAGGCTCAGGTGTGGGCTAGGTTTAGGGTTTGGGTTAGAGGGTTAGGGACAGGGTTACGGTCGCAGTGTAGTCATGTTGGCTATTCACAATGAATGAGCTTCAATCACTGGACAATTTGGTGTGTAGCACTCAGAACTTACGACTCCAGACTAGGGAAATATTTAGAAATGTGCTTCACACAATAGGAATACATATTCCAATAGACTGAGTATCTGAACAGCACAATTTTGTCACTGGGAAATCTTGTTCAAACAGCTGAGAAGCGAGTGTGACACTGTTCACATTTATTTTTCCCGTCAAAAGGAGTTGGCGTTTTCGGCAAAAGGTTTTGGTGAAACACTGAAAAACTCATTTTCCTAGAGCTATCGAACAGTATGAAAGTATTGAGAACACTATGAAATAAAAATGTTAGTTAGGCTAGGGTTCCAAGTAATGTTTTACTGTGCCTTTAAAAAGCCGGTATGACAGCGTGTTAAAATGAAAAGTCTCATTGCTCAAAACAACAGACCAGGGGAATGGCAGAGTGTCTCTAGATCTCCTGGAATACGTTTTAGAACCCGAACATCTCTACTGAATTTTGAAATACTGAGAATTTGTATCCAAAGCGCTGTGAAAGGTAGGATAGACTGTCAAGTGGTAATAATGTTGAAAGTGCTGGTATATTTGTAAAAAAGGTTGTTTTACCAAATTAGAATTCACAATGAAAAAGCTTGAGACACTGGAAGAGAGAGACTCCAACTCGGGAAATTCACACTGATAACCAAGGTTAATATCTAAGAAAGTGCTTCAAACACTAGGAATACGTGAATAAAGGGCCTTAATATCTGTAACACATTGTTTCCTGACAAGGAAATCGTGTTCAAAGAACATAGAACCGAGTTGGATACTGGTTACATTTATTATTCCGGGACAAAGAGTAGGCGATTTTGAAAGAAGCCTGGTTAGGCCATTAAACCCGATGTGATGACCTCACCAAGGGGGAGGGGCCACGTGGGCAGGCTTAATTGATCCCAGGTGATAATGATTTGGCCAGGGGACCAGATGGGAGTGATGACGTCATCGTGATTTGTTCTGGTATTAGGATTAGAGAATTGGGGCTCTGTTCATGGTTAGGGTTAGGATAAGGTTTTGGGCTAGGTAGGGTTCAGGCTCAGGTGTGGGCTAGGTTTAGGGTTTGGGTTAGAGGGTTAGGGACAGGCTTACCTTCGCAGTGTAGTCATGTTGGCTATTCACAATGAATGAGCTTCAATCACTGGACAATTTGGTGTGTGGCACTCAGAACGTACGCCTCCAGACTAGGGAAATATTTAGAAATGTGCTTCACACAATAGGAATACATATTCCAATAGACTGAGTATCTGAACAGCACAATTTTGTCACTGGTAAATCTTGTTCAAACAGCTGAGAAGCGAGAGTGACACTATTTACATTTATTTTTCCCGTCAAAAGGAGTTGGCGTTTTCGGGAAAAGGTTTTGGTGAAACACTGAAAAACTCATTTTCCTAGAGCTATCGAGCAGTATGAAAGTATTGAGAACACTATGAAATAAAAATGTTAGTTAGGCTAGGGTTCCAAGTAATGTTTTACTGTGCCTTTAAAAAGCCGGTATGACAGCGTGTTAAAATGAAAAGTCTCATTGCTCAAAACAACAGACCTGGGGAATGGCAGAGTGTCTCTAGAACTCCTGGAATACGTTTTAGAACCCGAACATCTCTACTGAATTTTGAAATACTGAGAATTTGTATCCAAAGCGCTGTGAAAGGTAGGATAGACTGTCAAGTGGTAATAATGTTGAAAGTGCTGGTATATTTGTAAAAAAGGTTGTTTGACCAAATTAGAATTCACAATGAAAACGCTTGAGACACTGGAAGAGAGAGACTCCAACTCGGGAAATTCACACTGATAACCTACGTTAATATCTAAGAAAGTGCTTCAAACACTAGGAATACGTGAATAAAGGGCCTTAATATCTGTAACACATTGTTTCCTGACAAGAAAATCGTGTTCAAAGAACATAGAACCCAGTTGGATACTGGTTACATTTATTATTCCAGGACAATGAGTTGGCGATTTTGAAAGAAGCCTGGTTAGGCCATTAAACGGGATGTGATGACGTCACCAAGGGGGAGGGGCCACGGGGCCAGGCTTAATTGATCCCAGGTGATAATGATTTGGCCAGGGGACCAGCTGGGAGTGATGACGTCATCGAGATTAGTTCTGGTATTAGGGTTAGAGAATTGGGGCTCTGTTCATGGTTAGGGTTAGGATAAGGTTTTGGGCTAGGTAGGGTTCAGGCTCAGGTGTGGGCTAGGTTTAGGGTTTGGGTTAGAGGGTTAGGGACAGGGTTACGGTCACAGTGTAGTCATGTTGGCTATTCACAATGAATGAGCTTCAATCACTGGACAATTTGGTGTGTAGCACTCAGAACTTACGACTCCAGACTAGGGAAATATTTAGAAATGTGCTTCACACAATAGGAATACATATTCCAATAGACTGAGTATCTGAACAGCACAATTTTGTCACTGGGAAATCTTGTTCAAACAGCTGAGAAGCGAGTGTGACACTGTTTACATTTATTTTTCCCGTCAAAAGGAGTTGGCGTTTTCGGGAAAAGGTTTTGGTGAAACAGTGAAAAACTCATTTTCCTAGAGATATCGAACAGTATGAAAGTATTGAGAACACTATGAAATAAAAATGTTAGTTAGGCTAGGGTTCCAAGTAATGTTTTACTGTGCCTTTAAAAAGCCGGTATGACAGCGTGTTAAAATGAAAAGTCTCATTGCTCAAAACAACAGACCAGGGGAATGGCAGAGTGTCTCTAGAACTCCTGGAATACGTTTTAGAACCCAAACATCTCTACTGAATTTTGAAATACTGAGAATTTGTATCCAAAGCGCTGTGAAAGGTAGGATAGACTGTCAAGTGGTAATAATGTTGAAAGTGCTAGTATATTTGTAAAAAAGGTTGTTTTACCAAATTAGAATTCACAATGAAAAAGCTTGAGACCCTGGAAGAGAGAGACTCCAACTCGGGAAATTCACACTGATAACCTAGGTTAATATCTAAGAAAGTGCTTCAAACACTAGGAATACGTGAATAAAGGGCCTTAATATCTGTAACACATTGTTTCCTGACAAGGAAATCGTGTTCAAAGAACATAGAACCGAGTTGGATACTGGTTACATTTATTATTCCGGGACAATGTGTTGGCGATTTTGAAAGAAGCCTGGTTAGGCCATTAAACCCGATGTGATGACGTCACCAAGGGGGAGGGGCCACGTGGGCAGGCTTAATTGATCCCAGGTGATAATGATTTGGCCAGGGGACCAGCTGGGAGTGATGACGTCATCGAGATTAGTTCTGGTATTAGGGTTAGAGAATTGGGGCTCTGTTCATGGTTAGGGTTAGGATAAGGTTTTGGGCTAGGTAGGGTTCAGGCTCAGGTGTGGGCTAGGTTTAGGGTTTGGGTTAGAGGGTTAGGGACAGGGTTACGGTCGCAGTGTAGTCATGTTGGCTATTCACAATGAATGAGCTTCAATCACTGGACAATTTGGTGTGTAGCACTCAGAACGTACGCCTCCAGACTAGGGAAATAGTTAGAAATGTGCTTCACACAATAGGAATACATATTCCAATAGACTGAGTATCTGAACAGCAAAATTTTGTCACTGGGAAATCTTGTTCAAACACCTGAGAAGCGAGTGTGACACTGTTCACATTTATTTTTCCCGTCAAAAGGAGTTGGGGTTTTCGGGAAAAGGTTTTGGTGAAACACTGAAAAACTCATTTTCCTAGAGCTATCGAACAGTATGAAAGTATTGAGAACACTATGAAATAAAAATGTTAGTTAGGCTAGGGTTCCAAGTAATGTTTTACTGTGCCTTTAAAAAGCCGGTATGACAGCGTGTTAAAATGAAAAGTCTCATTGCTCAAAACAACAGACCAGGGGAATGGCAGAGTGTCTCTAGATCTCCTGGAATACGTTTTAGAACCCGAACATCTCTACTGAATTTGGAAATACTGAGAATTTGTATCCAAAGCGCTGTGAAAGGTAGGATAGACTGTCAAGTGGTAATAATGTTGAAAGTGCTGGTATATTTGTAAAAAAGGTTGTTTTACCAAATTAGAATTCACAATGAAAAAGCTTGAGACACTGGAAGAGAGAGACTCCAACTCGGGAAATTCACACTGATAACCAAGGTTAATATCTAAGACAGTGCTTCAAACACTAGGAATACGTGAATAAAGGGCCTTAATATCTGTAACACATTGTTTCCTGACAAGGAAATCGTGTTCAAAGAACATAGAACCGAGTTGGATACTGGTTACATTTATTATTCTGGGACAATGAGTTGGCGATTTTGAAAGAAGCCTGGTTAGGCCATTAAACCCGATGTGATGACGTCACCAAGGGGGAGGGGCCACGTGGGCAGGCTTAATTGATCCCAGGTGATAATGATTTGGCCAGGGGACCAGCTGGGAGTGATGACGTCATCGTGATTTGTTCTGATATTAGGGTTAGAGAATTGGGGCTCTGTTCATGATTAGGGTTAGGATAAGGTTTTGGGCTAGGTAGGGTTCAGGCTCAGGTGTGGGCTAGGTTTAGGGTTTGGGTTAGAGGGTTAGGGACAGGCTTACCTTCGCAGTGCAGTCATGTTGGCTATTCACAATGAATGAGCTTCAATCACTGGACAATTTGGTGTGTGGCACTCAGAACGTACGCCTCCAGACTAGGGAAATATTTAGAAATGTGCTTCACACAATAGGAATACATATTCCAATAGACTGAGTATCTGAACAGCATAATTTTGTCACTGGTAAATCTTGTTCAAACAGCTGAGAAGCGAGTGTGACACTATTTACATTTATTTTTCCCGTCAAAAGGAGTTGGCGTTTTCGGGAAAAGGTTTTGGTGAAACACTGAAAAACTCATTTTCCTAGAGCTATCGAGCAGTATGAAAGTATTGAGAACACTATGAAATAAAAATGTTAGTTAGGCTAGGGTTCCAAGTAATGTTTTACTGTGCCTTTAAAAAGCCGGTATGACAGCGTGTTAAAATGAAAAGTCTCATTGCTCAAAACAACAGACCTGGGGAATGGCAGAGTGTCTCTAGAACTCCTGGAATACGTTTTAGAACCCGAACATCTCTACTGAATTTTGAAATACTGAGAATTTGTATCCAAAGCGCTGTGAAAGGTAGGATAGACTGTCAAGTGGTAATAATGTTGAAAGTGCTGGTATATTTGTAAAAAAGGTTGTTTGACCAAATTAGAATTCACAATGAAAACGCTTGAGACACTGGAAGAGAGAGACTCCAACTCGGGAAATTCACACTGATAACCTACGTTAATATCTAAGAAAGTGCTTCAAACACTAGGAATACGTGAATAAAGGGCCTTAATATCTGTAACACATTGTTTCCTGACAAGAAAATCGTGTTCAAAGAACATAGAACCCAGTTGGATACTGGTTACATTTATTATTCCAGGACAATGAGTTGGCGATTTTGAAAGAAGCCTGGTTAGGCCATTAAACGGGATGTGATGACGTCACCAAGGGGGAGGGGCCACGGGGCCAGGCTTAATTGATCCCAGGTGATAATGATTTGGCCAGGGGACCAGCTGGGAGTGATGACGTCATCGAGATTAGTTCTGGTATTAGGGTTAGAGAATTGGGGCTCTGTTCATGGTTAGGGTTAGGATAAGGTTTTGGGCTAGGTAGGGTTCAGGCTCAGGTGTGGGCTAGGTTTAGGGTTTGGGTTAGAGGGTTAGGGACAGGGTTACGGTCACAGTGTAGTCATGTTGGCTATTCACAATGAATGAGCTTCAATCACTGGACAATTTGGTGTGTAGCACTCAGAACTTACGACTCCAGACTAGGGAAATATTTAGAAATGTGCTTCACACAATAGGAATACATATTCCAATAGACTGAGTATCTGAACAGCACAATTTTGTCACTGGGAAATCTTGTTCAAACAGCTGAGAAGCGAGTGTGACACTGTTTACATTTATTTTTCCCGTCAAAAGGAGTTGGCGTTTTCGGGAAAAGGTTTTGGTGAAACAGTGAAAAACTCATTTTCCTAGAGATATCGAACAGTATGAAAGTATTGAGAACACTATGAAATAAAAATGTTAGTTAAGCTAGGGTTCCAAGTAATGTTTTACTGTGCCTTTAAAAAGCCGGTATGACAGCGTGTTAAAATGAAAAGTCTCATTGCTCAAAACAACAGACCAGGGGAATGGCAGAGTGTCTCTAGAACTCCTGGAATACGTTTTAGAACCCGAACATCTCTACTGAATTTTGAAATACTGAGAATTTGTATCCAAAGCGCTGTGAAAGGTAGGATAGACTGTCAAGTGGTAATAATGTTGAAAGTGCTGGTATATTTGTAAAAAAGGTTGTTTTACCAAATTAGAATTCACAATGAAAAAGCTTGAGACCCTGGAAGAGAGAGACTCCAACTCGGGAAATTCACACTGATAACCTAGGTTAATATCTAAGAAAGTGCTTCAAACACTAGGAATACGTGAATAAAGGGCCTTAATATCTGTAACACATTGTTTCCTGACAAGGAAATCGTGTTCAAAGAACATAGAACCGAGTTGGATACTGGTTACATTTATTATTCCGGGACAATGAGTTGGCGATTTTGAAAGAAGCCTGGTTAGGCCATTAAACCGGATGTGATGACGTCACCAAGGGGGAGGGGCCACGTGGGCAGGCTGAATTGATCCCAGGTGATAATGATTTGGCCAGGGGACCAGCTGGGAGTGATGACGTCATCGAGATTAGTTCTGGTATTAGGGTTAGAGAATTGGGGCTCTGTTCATGGTTAGGGTTAGGATAAGGTTTTGGGCTAGGTAGGGTTCAGGCTCAGGTGTGGGCTAGGTTTAGGGTTTGGGTTAGAGGGTTAGGGACAGGGTTACGGTCGCAGTGTAGTCATGTTGGCTATTCACAATGAATGAGCTTCAATCACTGGACAATTTGGTGTGTAGCACTCAGAACGTACGCCTCCAGACTAGGGAAATATTTAGAAATGTGCTTCACACAATAGGAATACATATTCCAATAGACTGAGTATCTGAACAGCAAAATTTTGTCACTGGGAAATCTTGTTCAAACACCTGAGAAGCGAGTGTGACACTGTTCACATTTATTTTTCCCGTCAAAAGGAGTTGGGGTTTTCGGGAAAAGGTTTTGGTGAAACACTGAAAAACTCATTTTCCTAGAGCTATCGAACAGTATGAAAGTATTGAGAACACTATGAAATAAAAATGTTAGTTAGGCTAGGGTTCCAAGTAATGTTTTACTGTGCCTTTAAAAGGCCGGTATGACAGCGTGTTAAAATGAAAAGTCTCATTGCTCAAAACAACAGACCAGGGGAATGGCAGAGTGTCTCTAGATCTCCTGGAATACCTTTTAGAACCCGAACATCTCTACTGAATTTGGAAATACTGAGAATTTGTATCCAAAGCGCTGTGAAAGGTAGGATAGACTGTCAAGTGGTAATAATGTTGAAAGTGCTGGTATATTTGTAAAAAAGGTTGTTTTACCAAATTAGAATTCACAATGAAAAAGCTTGAGACACTGGAAGAGAGAGACTCCAACTCGGGAAATTCACACTGATAACCAAGGTTAATATCTAAGACAGTGCTTCAAACACTAGGAATACGTGAATAAAGGGCCTTAATATCTGTAACACATTGTTTCCTGACAAGGAAATCGTGTTCAAAGAACATAGAACCGAGTTGGATACTGGTTACATTTATTATTCTGGGACAATGAGTTGGCGATTTTGAAAGAAGCCTGGTTAGGCCATTAAACCCGATGTGATGACGTCACCAAGGGGGAGGGGCCACGTGGGCAGGCTTAATTGATCCCAGGTGATAATGATTTGGCCAGGGGACCAGCTGGGAGTGATGACGTCATCGTGATTTGTTCTGATATTAGGGTTAGAGAATTGGGGCTCTGTTCATGATTAGGGTTAGGATAAGGTTTTGGGCTAGGTAGGGTTCAGGCTCAGGTGTGGGCTAGGTTTAGGGTTTGGGTTAGAGGGTTAGGGACAGGCTTACCATCGCAGTGTAGTCATGTTGGCTATTCACAATGAATGAGCTTCAATCACTGGACAATTTGGTGTGTAGCACTCAGAACGTACGCCTCCAGACTAGGGAAATATTTAGAAATGTGCTTCACACAATAGGAATACATATTCCAATAGACTGAGTATCTGAACAGCAAAATTTTGTCACTGGGAAATCTTGTTCAAACACCTGAGAAGCGAGTGTGACACTGTTCACATTTATTTTTCCCGTCAAAAGGAGTTGGGGTTTTCGGGAAAAGGTTTTGGTGAAACACTGAAAAACTCATTTTCCTAGAGCTATCGAACAGTATGAAAGTATTGAGAACACTATGAAATAAAAATGTTAGTTAGGCTAGGGTTCCAAGTAATGTTTTACTGTGCCTTTAAAAAGCCGGTATGACAGCGTGTTAAAATGAAAAGTCTCATTGCTCAAAACAACAGACCAGGGGAATGGCAGAGTGTCTCTAGATCTCCTGGAATACGTTTTAGAACCCGAACATCTCTACTGAATTTGGAAATACTGAGAATTTGTATCCAAAGCGCTGTGAAAGGTAGGATAGACTGTCAAGTGGTAATAATGTTGAAAGTGCTGGTATATTTGTAAAAAAGGTTGTTTTACCAAATTAGAATTCACAATGAAAAAGCTTGAGACACTGGAAGAGAGAGACTCCAACTCGGGAAATTCACACTGATAACCAAGGTTAATATCTAAGACAGTGCTTCAAACACTAGGAATACGTGAATAAAGGGCCTTAATATCTGTAACACATTGTTTCCTGACAAGGAAATCGTGTTCAAAGAACATAGAACCGAGTTGGATACTGGTTACATTTATTATTCTGGGACAATGAGTTGGCGATTTTGAAAGAAGCCTGGTTAGGCCATTAAACCCGATGTGATGACGTCACCAAGGGGGAGGGGCCACGTGGGCAGGCTTAATTGATCCCAGGTGATAATGATTTGGCCAGGGGACCAGCTGGGAGTGATGACGTCATCGTGATTTGTTCTGATATTAGGGTTAGAGAATTGGGGCTCTGTTCATGATTAGGGTTAGGATAAGGTTTTGGGCTAGGTAGGGTTCAGGCTCAGGTGTGGGCTAGGTTTAGGGTTTGGGTTAGAGGGTTAGGGACAGGCTTACCTTCGCAGTGTAGTCATGTTGGCTATTCACAATGAATGAGCTTCAATCACTGGACAATTTGGTGTGTGGCACTCAGAACGTACGCCTCCAGACTAGGGAAATATTTAGAAATGTGCTTCACACAATAGGAATACATATTCCAATAGACTGAGTATCTGAACAGCATAATTTTGTCACTGGTAAATCTTGTTCAAACAGCTGAGAAGCGAGTGTGACACTATTTACATTTATTTTTCCCGTCAAAAGGAGTTGGCGTTTTCGGGAAAAGGTTTTGGTGAAACACTGAAAAACTCATTTTCCTAGAGCTATCGAGCAGTATGAAAGTATTGAGAACACTATGAAATAAAAATGTTAGTTAGGCTAGGGTTCCAAGTAATGTTTTACTGTGCCTTTAAAAAGCCGGTATGACAGCGTGTTAAAATGAAAAGTCTCATTGCTCAAAACAACAGACCTGGGGAATGGCAGAGTGTCTCTAGAACTCCTGGAATACGTTTTAGAACCCGAACATCTCTACTGAATTTTGAAATACTGAGAATTTGTATCCAAAGCGCTGTGAAAGGTAGGATAGACTGTCAAGTGGTAATAATGTTGAAAGTGCTGGTATATTTGTAAAAAAGGTTGTTTGACCAAATTAGAATTCACAATGAAAACGCTTGAGACACTGGAAGAGAGAGACTCCAACTCGGGAAATTCACACTGATAACCTACGTTAATATCTAAGAAAGTGCTTCAAACACTAGGAATACGTGAATAAAGGGCCTTAATATCTGTAACACATTGTTTCCTGACAAGAAAATCGTGTTCAAAGAACATAGAACCCAGTTGGATACTGGTTACATTTATTATTCCAGGACAATGAGTTGGCGATTTTGAAAGAAGCCTGGTTAGGCCATTAAACGGGATGTGATGACGTCACCAAGGGGGAGGGGCCACGGGGCCAGGCTTAATTGATCCCAGGTGATAATGATTTGGCCAGGGGACCAGCTGGGAGTGATGACGTCATCGAGATTAGTTCTGGTATTAGGGTTAGAGAATTGGGGCTCTGTTCATGGTTAGGGTTAGGATAAGGTTTTGGGCTAGGTAGGGTTCAGGCTCAGGTGTGGGCTAGGTTTAGGGTTTGGGTTAGAGGGTTAGGGACAGGGTTACGGTCACAGTGTAGTCATGTTGGCTATTCACAATGAATGAGCTTCAATCACTGGACAATTTGGTGTGTAGCACTCAGAACTTACGACTCCAGACTAGGGAAATATTTAGAAATGTGCTTCACACAATAGGAATACATATTCCAATAGACTGAGTATCTGAACAGCACAATTTTGTCACTGGGAAATCTTGTTCAAACAGCTGAGAAGCGAGTGTGACACTGTTTACATTTATTTTTCCCGTCAAAAGGAGTTGGCGTTTTCGGGAAAAGGTTTTGGTGAAACAGTGAAAAACTCATTTTCCTAGAGATATCGAACAGTATGAAAGTATTGAGAACACTATGAAATAAAAATGTTAGTTAAGCTAGGGTTCCAAGTAATGTTTTACTGTGCCTTTAAAAAGCCGGTATGACAGCGTGTTAAAATGAAAAGTCTCATTGCTCAAAACAACAGACCAGGGGAATGGCAGAGTGTCTCTAGAACTCCTGGAATACGTTTTAGAACCCGAACATCTCTACTGAATTTTGAAATACTGAGAATTTGTATCCAAAGCGCTGTGAAAGGTAGGATAGACTGTCAAGTGGTAATAATGTTGAAAGTGCTAGTATATTTGTAAAAAAGGTTGTTTTACCAAATTAGAATTCACAATGAAAAAGCTTGAGACCCTGGAAGAGAGAGACTCCAACTCGGGAAATTCACACTGATAACCTAGGTTAATATCTAAGAAAGTGCTTCAAACACTAGGAATACGTGAATAAAGGGCCTTAATATCTGTAACACATTGTTTCCTGACAAGGAAATCGTGTTCAAAGAACATAGAACCGAGTTGGATACTGGTTACATTTATTATTCCGGGACAATGAGTTGGCGATTTTGAAAGAAGCCTGGTTAGGCCATTAAACCCGATGTGATGACGTCACCAAGGGGGAGGGGCCACGTGGGCAGGCTGAATTGATCCCAGGTGATAATGATTTGGCCAGGGGACCAGCTGGGAGTGATGACGTCATCGAGATTAGTTCTGGTATTAGGGTTAGAGAATTGGGGCTCTGTTCATGGTTAGGGTTAGGATAAGGTTTTGGGCTAGGTAGGGTTCAGGCTCAGGTGTGGGCTAGGTTTAGGGTTTGGGTTAGAGGGTTAGGGACAGGGTTACGGTCGCAGTGTAGTCATGTTGGCTATTCACAATGAATGAGCTTCAATCACTGGACAATTTGGTGTGTAGCACTCAGAACGTACGCCTCCAGACTAGGGAAATATTTAGAAATGTGCTTCACACAATAGGAATACATATTCCAATAGACTGAGTATCTGAACAGCAAAATTTTGTCACTGGGAAATCTTGTTCAAACACCTGAGAAGCGAGTGTGACACTGTTCACATTTATTTTTCCCGTCAAAAGGAGTTGGGGTTTTCGGGAAAAGGTTTTGGTGAAACACTGAAAAACTCATTTTCCTAGAGCTATCGAACAGTATGAAAGTATTGAGAACACTATGAAATAAAAATGTTAGTTAGGCTAGGGTTCCAAGTAATGTTTTACTGTGCCTTTAAAAGGCCGGTATGACAGCGTGTTAAAATGAAAAGTCTCATTGCTCAAAACAACAGACCAGGGGAATGGCAGAGTGTCTCTAGATCTCCTGGAATACGTTTTAGAACCCGAACATCTCTACTGAATTTTGAAATACTGAGAATTTGTATCCAAAGCGCTGTGAAAGGTAGGATAGACTGTCAAGTGGTAATAATGTTGAAAGTGCTGGTATATTTGTAAAAAAGGTTGTTTTACCAAATTAGAATTCACAATGAAAAAGCTTGAGACACTGGAAGAGAGAGACTCCAACTCGGGAAATTCACACTGATAACCAAGGTTAATATCTAAGACAGTGCTTCAAACACTAGGAATACGTGAATAAAGGGCCTTAATATCTGTAACACATTGTTTCCTGACAAGGAAATCGTGTTCAAAGAACATAGAACCGAGTTGGATACTGGTTACATTTATTATTCTGGGACAATGAGTTGGCGATTTTGAAAGAAGCCTGGTTAGGCCATTAAACCCGATGTGATGACGTCACCAAGGGGGAGGGGCCACGTGGGCAGGCTTAATTGATCCCAGGTGATAATGATTTGGCCAGGGGACCAGCTGGGAGTGATGACGTCATCGTGATTTGTTCTGATATTAGGGTTAGAGAATTGGGGCTCTGTTCATGATTAGGGTTAGGATAAGGTTTTGGGCTAGGTAGGGTTCAGGCTCAGGTGTGGGCTAGGTTTAGGGTTTGGGTTAGAGGGTTAGGGACAGGCTTACCATCGCAGTGTAGTCATGTTGGCTATTCACAATGAATGAGCTTCAATCACTGGACAATTTGGTGTGTAGCACTCAGAACGTACGCCTCCAGACTAGGGAAATATTTAGAAATGTGCTTCACACAATAGGAATACATATTCCAATAGACTGAGTATCTGAACAGCAAAATTTTGTCACTGGGAAATCTTGTTCAAACACCTGAGAAGCGAGTGTGACACTGTTCACATTTATTTTTCCCGTCAAAAGGAGTTGGGGTTTTCGGGAAAAGGTTTTGGTGAAACACTGAAAAACTCATTTTCCTAGAGCTATCGAACAGTATGAAAGTATTGAGAACACTATGAAATAAAAATGTTAGTTAGGCTAGGGATCCAAGTAATGTTTTACTGTGCCTTTAAAAAGCCGGTATGACAGCGTGTTAAAATGAAAAGTCTCATTGCTCAAAACAACAGACCAGGGGAATGGCAGAGTGTCTCTAGATCTCCTGGAATACGTTTTAGAACCCGAACATCTCTACTGAATTTGGAAATACTGAGAATTTGTATCCAAAGCGCTGTGAAAGGTAGGATAGACTGTCAAGTGGTAATAATGTTGAAAGTGCTGGTATATTTGTAAAAAAGGTTGTTTTACCAAATTAGAATTCACAATGAAAAAGCTTGAGACACTGGAAGAGAGAGACTCCAACTCGGGAAATTCACACTGATAACCAAGGTTAATATCTAAGACAGTGCTTCAAACACTAGGAATACGTGAATAAAGGGCCTTAATATCTGTAACACATTGTTTCCTGACAAGGAAATCGTGTTCAAAGAACATAGAACCGAGTTGGATACTGGTTACATTTATTATTCTGGGACAATGAGTTGGCGATTTTGAAAGAAGCCTGGTTAGGCCATTAAACCCGATGTGATGACGTCACCAAGGGGGAGGGGCCACGTGGGCAGGCTTAATTGATCCCAGGTGATAATGATTTGGCCAGGGGACCAGCTGGGAGTGATGACGTCATCGTGATTTGTTCTGATATTAGGGTTAGAGAATTGGGGCTCTGTTCATGATTAGGGTTAGGATAAGGTTTTGGGCTAGGTAGGGTTCAGGCTCAGGTGTGGGCTAGGTTTAGGGTTTGGGTTAGAGGGTTAGGGACAGGCTTACCATCGCAGTGTAGTCATGTTGGCTATTCACAATGAATGAGCTTCAATCACTGGACAATTTGGTGTGTGGCACTCAGAACGTACGCCTCCAGACTAGGGAAATATTTAGAAATGTGCTTCACACAATAGGAATACATATTCCAATAGACTGAGTATCTGAACAGCACAATTTTGTCACTGGTAAATCTTGTTCAAACAGCTGAGAAGCGAGTGTGACACTGTTTACATTTATTTTTCCCGTCAAAAGGAGTTGGCGTTTTTGGGAAAAGGTTTTGGTGAAACACTGAAAAACTCATTTTCCTAGAGCTATCGAACAATATGAAAGTATTGAGAACACTATGAAATAAAAATGTTAGTTAGGCTAGGGTTCCAAGTAATGTTTTACTGTGCCTTTAAAAAGCCGGTATGACAGCGTGTTAAAATGAAAAGTCTCATTGCTCAAAACAACAGACCTGGGGAATGGCAGAGTGTCTCTAGAACTCCTGGAATACGTTTTAGAACCCGAACATCTCTACTGAATTTTGAAATACTGAGAATTTGTATCCAAAGCGCTGTGAAAGGTAGGATAGACTGTCAAGTGGTAATAATGTTGAAAGTGCTGGTATATTTGTAAAAAAGGTTGTTTGACCAAATTAGAATTCACAATGAAAACGCTTGAGACATTGGAAGAGAGAGACTCCAACTCGGGAAATTCACACTGATAACCTACGTTAATATCTAAGAAGGTGCTTCAAACACTAGGAATACGTGAATAAAGGGCCTTAATATCTGTAACACATTGTTTCCTGACAAGAAAATCGTGTTCAAAGAACATAGAACCCAGTTGGATACTGGTTACATTTATTATTCCAGGACAATGAGTTGGCGATTTTGAAAGAAGCCTGGTTAGGCCATTAAACGGGATGTGATGACGTCACCAAGGGGGAGGGGCCACGGGGCCAGGCTTAATTGATCCCAGGTGATAATGATTTGGCCAGGGGACCAGCTGGGAGTGATGACGTCATCGAGATTAGTTCTGGTATTAGGGTTAAAGAATTGGGGCTCTGTTCATGGTTAGGGTTAGGATAAGGTTTTGGGCTAGGTAGGGTTCAGGCTCAGGTGTGGGCTAGGTTTAGGGTTTGGGTTAGAGGGTTAGGGACAGGGTTCCGGTCACAGTGTAGTCATGTTGGCTATTCACAATGAATGAGCTTCAATCACTGGACAATTTGGTGTGTAGCACTCAGAACTTACGACTCCAGACTAGGGAAATATTTAGAAATGTGCTTCACACAATAGGAATACATATTCCAATAGACTGAGTATCTGAACAGCACAATTTTGTCACTGGGAAATCTTGTTCAAACAGCTGAGAAGCGAGTGTGACACTGTTTACATTTATTTTTCCCGTCAAAAGGAGTTGGCGTTTTCGGGAAAAGGTTTTGGTGAAACAGTGAAAAACTCATTTTCCTAGAGATATCGAACAGTATGAAAGTATTGAGAACACTATGAAATAAAAATGTTAGTTAGGCTAGGGTTCCAAGTAATGTTTTACTGTGCCTTTAAAAAGCCGGTATGACAGCGTGTTAAAATGAAAAGTCTCATTGCTCAAAACAACAGACCAGGGGAATGGCAGAGTGTCTCTAGAACTCCTGGAATACGTTTTAGAACCCGAACATCTCTACTGAATTTTGAAATACTGAGAATTTGTATCCAAAGCGCTGTGAAAGGTAGGATAGACTGTCAAGTGGTAATAATGTTGAAAGTGCTAGTATATTTGTAAAAAAGGTTGTTTTACCAAATTAGAATTCACAATGAAAAAGCTTGAGACCCTGGAAGAGAGAGACTCCAACTCGGGAAATTCACACTGATAACCTAGGTTAATATCTAAGAAAGTGCTTCAAACACTAGGAATACGTGAATAAAGGGCCTTAATATCTGTAACACATTGTTTCCTGACAAGGAAATCGTGTTCAAAGAACATAGAACCGAGTTGGATAAGGGCCTTAATATCTGTAACACATTGTTTCCTGACAAGGAAATCGTGTTCAAAGAACATAGAACCGAGTTGGATACTGGTTACATTTATTATTCTGGGACAATGAGTTGGCGATTTTGAAAGAAGCCTGGTTAGGCCATTAAACCCGATGTGATGACGTCACCAAGGAGGAGGGGCCACGTGGGCAGGCTTAATTGATCCCAGGTGATAATGATTTGGCCAGGGGACCAGCTGGGAGTGATGACGTCATCGTGATTTGTTCTGATATTAGGGTTAGAGAATTGGGGCTCTGTTCATGATTAGGGTTAGGATAAGGTTTTGGGCTAGGTAGGGTTCAGGCTCAGGTGTGGGCTAGGTTTAGGGTTTGGGTTAGAGGGTTAGGGACAGGCTTACCATCGCAGTGTAGTCATGTTGGCTATTCACAATGAATGAGCTTCAATCACTGGACAATTTGGTGTGTGGCACTCAGAACGTACGCCTCCAGACTAGGGAAATATTTAGAAATGTGCTTCACACAATAGGAATACATATTCCAATAGACTGAGTATCTGAACAGCACAATTTTGTCACTGGTAAATCTTGTTCAAACAGCTGAGAAGCGAGTGTGACACTGTTTACATTTATTTTTCCCGTCAAAAGGAGTTGGCGTTTTTGGGAAAAGGTTTTGGTGAAACACTGAAAAACTCATTTTCCTAGAGCTATCGAACAATATGAAAGTATTGAGAACACTATGAAATAAAAATGTTAGTTAGGCTAGGGTTCCAAGTAATGTTTTACTGTGCCTTTAAAAAGCCGGTATGACAGCGTGTTAAAATGAAAAGTCTCATTGCTCAAAACAACAGACCAGGGGAATGGCAGAGTGTCTCTAGAACTCCTGGAATACGTTTTAGAACCCGAACATCTCTACTGAATTTTGAAATACTGATAATTTGTATCCAAAGCGCTGTGAAAGGTAGGATAGACTGTCAAGTGGTAATAATGTTGAAAGTGCTGGTATATTTGTAAAAAAGGTTGTTTGACCAAATTAGAATTCATAATGAAAAAGCTTGAGACACTGGAAGAGAGAGACTCCAACTCCGGAAATTCACACTGATAACCTAGGTTAATATCTAAGAAAGTGCTTCAAACACTAGGAATACGTGAATAAAGGGCCTTAATATCTGTAACACATTGTTTCCTGAGAAGAAAATCGTGTTCAAAGAACATAGAACCGAGTTGGATACTGGTTACATTTATTATTCCGGGACAATGAGTTGGCGATTTTGAAAGAAGCCTGGTTAGGCCATTAAACCGGATGTGATGACGTCACCAAGGGGGAGGGGCCACGTGGGCAGGCTTAATTGTTCCCAGGTGATAATGATTTGGCCAGGGGACCAGCTGGGAGTGATGACGTCATCGAGATTAGTTCTGGTATTAGGATTAGAGAATTGGGGCTCTGTTCATGGTTAGGGTTAGGATAAGGTTTTGGGCTAGGTAGGGTTCAGGCTCAGGTGTGGGCTAGGTTTAGGGTTTGGGTTAGAGGGTTAGGGACAGGCTTACCTTCGCAGTGTAGTCATGTTGGCTATTCACAATGAATGAGCTTCAATCACTGGACAATTTGGTGTGTGGCACTCAGAACGTACGCCTCCAGACTAGGGAAATATTTAGAAATGTGCTTCACACAATAGGAATACATATTCCAATAGACTGAGTATCTGAACAGCACAATTTTGTCACTGGTAAATCTTGTTCAAACAGCTGAGAAGCGAGTGTGACACTATTTACATTTATTTTTCCCGTCAAAAGGAGTTGGCGTTTTCGGGAAAAGGTTTTGGTGAAACACTGAAAAACTCATTTTCCTAGAGCTATCGAGCAGTATGAAAGTATTGAGAACACTATGAAATAAAAATGTTAGTTAGGCTAGGGTTCCAAGTAATGTTTTACTGTGCCTTTAAAAAGCCGGTATGACAGCGTGTTAAAATGAAAAGTCTCATTGCTCAAAACAACAGACCTGGGGAATGGCAGAGTGTCTCTAGAACTCCTGGAATACGTTTTAGAACCCGAACATCTCTACTGAATTTTGAAATACTGAGAATTTGTATCCAAAGCGCTGTGAAAGGTAGGATAGACTGTCAAGTGGTAATAATGTTGAAAGTGCTGGTATATTTGTAAAAAAGGTTGTTTGACCAAATTAGAATTCACAATGAAAACGCTTGAGACATTGGAAGAGAGAGACTCCAACTCGGGAAATTCACACTGATAACCTACGTTAATATCTAAGAAAGTGCTTCAAACACTAGGAATACGTGAATAAAGGGCCTTAATATCTGTAACACATTGTTTCCTGACAAGAAAATCGTGTTCAAAGAACATAGAACCCAGTTGGATACTGGTTACATTTATTATTCCAGGACAATGAGTTGGCGATTTTGAAAGAAGCCTGGTTAGGCCATTAAACGGGATGTGATGACGTCACCAAGGGGGAGGGGCCACGGGGCCAGGCTTAATTGATCCCAGGTGATAATGATTTGGCCAGGGGACCAGCTGGGAGTGATGACGTCATCGAGATTAGTTCTGGTATTAGGGTTAGAGAATTGGGGCTCTGTTCATGGTTAGGGTTAGGATAAGGTTTTGGGCTAGGTAGGGTTCAGGCTCAGGTGTGGGCTAGGTTTAGGGTTTGGGTTAGAGGGTTAGGGACAGGGTTACGGTCACAGTGTAGTCATGTTGGCTATTCACAATGAATGAGCTTCAATCACTGGACAATTTGGTGTGTAGCACTCAGAACTTACGACTCCAGACTAGGGAAATATTTAGAAATGTGCTTCACACAATAGGAATACATATTCCAATAGACTGAGTATCTGAACAGCACAATTTTGTCACTGGGAAATCTTGTTCAAACAGCTGAGAAGCGAGTGTGACACTGTTTACATTTATTTTTCCCGTCAAAAGGAGTTGGCGTTTTCGGGAAAAGGTTTTGGTGAAACAGTGAAAAACTCATTTTCCTAGAGATATCGAACAGTATGAAAGTATTGAGAACACTATGAAATAAAAATGTTAGTTAGGCTAGGGTTCCAAGTAATGTTTTACTGTGCCTTTAAAAAGCCGGTATGACAGCGTGTTAAAATGAAAAGTCTCATTGCTCAAAACAACAGACCAGGGGAATGGCAGAGTGTCTCTAGAACTCCTGGAATACGTTTTAGAACCCGAACATCTCTACTGAATTTTGAAATACTGAGAATTTGTATCCAAAGCGCTGTGAAAGGTAGGATAGACTGTCAAGTGGTAATAATGTTGAAAGTGCTAGTATATTTGTAAAAAAGGTTGTTTTACCAAATTAGAATTCACAATGAAAAAGCTTGAGACCCTGGAAGAGAGAGACTCCAACTCGGGAAATTC
Organism: Cnephaeus nilssonii; assembly: GCF_951640355.1. NCBI lineage: Eukaryota > Metazoa > Chordata > Mammalia > Chiroptera > Vespertilionidae > Cnephaeus > Cnephaeus nilssonii. Next base: position 76,232 of record NW_027645575.1, on the reverse strand, counting down.
ACACTGATAACCTAGGTTAATATCTAAGAAAGTGCTTCAAACACTAGGAATACGTGAATAAAGGGCCTTAATATCTGTAACACATTGTTTCCTGACAAGGAAATCGTGTTCAAAGAACATAGAACCGAGTTGGATACTGGTTACATTTATTATTCCGGGACAATGAGTTGGCGATTTTGAAAGAAGCCTGGTTAGGCCATTAAACCCGATGTGATGACGTCACCAAGGGGGAGGGGCCACGTGGGCAGGCTGAATTGATCCCAGGTGATAATGATTTGGCCAGGGGACCAGCTGGGAGTGATGACGTCATCGAGATTAGTTCTGGTATTAGGGTTAGAGAATTGGGGCTCTGTTCATGGTTAGGGTTAGGATAAGGTTTTGGGCTAGGTAGGGTTCAGGCTCAGGTGTGGGCTAGGTTTAGGGTTTGGGTTAGAGGGTTAGGGACAGGGTTACCGTCGCAGTGTAGTCATGTTGGCTATTCACAATGAATGAGCTTCAATCACTGGACAATTTGGTGTGTAGCACTCAGAACGTACGCCTCCAGACTAGGGAAATATTTAGAAATATGCTTCACACAATAGGAATACATATTCCAATAGACTGAGTATCTGAACAGCAAAATTTTGTCACTGGGAAATCTTGTTCAAACACCTGAGAAGCGAGTGTGACACTGTTCACATTTATTTTTCCCGTCAAAAGGAGTTGGGGTTTTCGGGAAAAGGTTTTGGTGAAACACTGAAAAACTCATTTTCCTAGAGCTATCGAACAGTATGAAAGTATTGAGAACACTATGAAATAAAAATGTTAGTTAGGCTAGGGTTCCAAGTAATGTTTTACTGTGCCTTTAAAAAGCCGGTATGACAGCGTGTTAAAATGAAAAGTCTCATTGCTCAAAACAACAGACCAGGGGAATGGCAGAGTGTCTCTAGATCTCCTGGAATACGTTTTAGAACCCGAACATCTCTACTGAATTTGGAAATACTGAGAATTTGTATCCAAAGCGCTGTGAAAGGTAGGATAGACTGTCAAGTGGTAATAATGTTGAAAGTGCTGGTATATTTGTAAAAAAGGTTGTTTTACCAAATTAGAATTCACAATGAAAAAGCTTGCGACACTGGAAGAGAGAGACTCCAACTCGGGAAATTCACAATGATAACCTAGGTTAATATCTAAGAAAGTGCTTCAAACACTAGAAATACGTGAGTAAAGGGCCTTAATATCTGTAACACATTGTTTCCTGACAAGGAAATCGTGTTCAAAGAACATAGAACCGAGTTGGATACTGGTTACATTTATTATTCCGGGACAATGAGTTGGCGATTTTGAAAGAGGCCTGGTTAGGCCATTAAAGTGGATGTGATGACGTCACCAAGGGGGAGGGGCCACGTGGGCAGGCTTAATTGATCCCAGGTGATAATGATTTGGCCAGGGGACCAGCTGGGAGTGATGACGTCATCGAGATTAGTTCTTGTATTAGGGTTGGAGAATTGGGGCTCTGTTCATGGTTAGTGTTAGGATAAGGTTTTGGGCTAGGTAGGGTTCAGGCTCAGGTGTGGGCTAGGTTTAGGGTTTGGGTTAGAGGGTTAGGGACAGGTTTACGGTCATAGTGTAGTCATGTTGGCTATTCAAAATGAATGAGCTTCAATCACTGGACAATTTGGTGTGTAGCACTCAGAACTTACGACTCCAGACTAGGGAAATATTTAGAAATGTGCTTCACACAATAGGCATACATATTCCAGTAGACTGAATATCTGAACAGCACAATTTTGTCACTGGGAAATCTTGTTCAAACAGCTGAGAAGCGAGTGTGACACTGTTTACATTTATTTTTCCCGTCAAAAGGAGTTGGCGTTTTCGGGAAAAGGTTTTGGTGAAACACTGAAAAACTCATTTTCCTAGAGCTATCGAACAGTATGAAAGTATTGAGAACACTATGAAATAAAAATGTTAGTTAGGCTAGAGTTCCAAGTAATGTTTTACTGTGCCTTTAAAAAGCCGGTATGACACCCGTGTTAAAATGAAAAGTCTCATTGCTCAAAACAACAGACCAGGGGAATGGCAGAGTGTCTCTAGAACTCCTGGAATATGTTTTAGAAACCGAACATCTCTACTGAATTTTGAAATACTGAGAATTTGTATCCAAAGCGCTGTGAAAGGTAGGATAGACTGTCAAGTTGTAATAATGTTGAAAGTGCTGGTATATTTGTAAAAAAGGTTGTTTTACCAAATTAGAATTCACAATGAAAAAGCCTGAGACACTGGAAGAGAGAGACTCCAACGCGGGAAATTCACACTGATAACCTAGGTTAATATCTAAGAAAATGCTTCAAACACTAGGAATACGTGAATAAAGGGCCTTAATATCTGTAACACATTGTTTCCTGACAAGGAAATCGTGTTCAAAGAACATAGAACCGAGTTGGATACTGGTTACATTTATTATTCCTGGACAATGAGTTGGCGATTTTGAAAGAAGCCTGGTTAGGCCATTAAACCGGGTGCGATGAGGTCACCAAGGGGGAGGGGCCACGTGGGCAGGCTTATTTGATCCCAGGTGATAATAATTTGTCCAGGGGACCAGCTGGGAGTGATGACGTCATCGAGATTAGTTCTGGTATTAGGGTTAGAGAATTGGGGCTCTGTTCATGGTTAGGGTTAGGATAAGGTTTCGGGCTAGGTAGGGTTCAGGCTCAGGTGTGGGCTAGGTTTAGGGTTTGGGTTAGAGGGTTAGGGACAGTGTTACGATCACAGTGTAGTCATGTTGGCTATTCACAATGAATGAGCTTCAATCACTGGACAATTTGGTGTGTAGCACTCAGAACTTACGACTCCAGACTAGGGAAATATTTAGAAATGTGCTTCACACAATAGGAATACATATTCCAATAGACTGAGTATCTGAACAGCACAGTTTTGTCACTGGGAAATCTTGTTCAAACAGCTGAGAAGCGAGTGTGACACTGTTTACATTTATTTTTCCCGTTAAAAAGAGTTGGCGTTTTCAGGAAAAGTTTTTGGTGAAACACTGAAAAACTCATTTTCCTAGAGCTATCGAACAGTATGAAAGTATTGAGAACACTATGAAATAAAAATGTTAGTTAGGCTAGGGTTCCAAGTAAAGATTTACTGTGCCTTTAAAAAGCCGGTATGACACCGTGTTAAAATGAAAAGTCTCATTGCTCAAAACAACAGACCAGGGGAATGGCAGAGTGTCTCTAGAACTCCTGGAATATGTTTTAGAAACCGAACATCTCTACTGAATTTTGAAATAATGAGAATTTGTATCCAAAGCGCTGTGAAAGGTAGGATAGACTGTCAAACGGTAATAATGTTGAAAGTGCTGGTATATTTGTAAAAAAAGGTTGTTTTACCAAATTAGAATTCACAATGAAAAAGCCTGAGACACTGGAAGAGAGAGACTCCAACTCGGGAAATTCACACTGATAACCTAGGTTAATATCTAAGAAAATGCTTCAAACACTAGGAATACGTGAATAAAGGGCCTTAATATCTGTAACACATTGTTTCCTGACTAGGAAATCGTGTTCAGAGAACATAGAACCGAGTTGGATACTGGTTACATTTATTATTTCGGGACAATGAGTTGGCGATTTTGAAAGAAGCCTGGTTAGGCCATTAAACCGGATGTGAAGACGTCACCAAGGGGGAGGGGCCACGTGGGCAGGCTTAATTGATCCCAGGTGATAATGATTTGTCCAGGGGACCAGCTGGGAGTGATGACGTCATCGAGATTAGTTCTGGTATTAGGGTTAGAGAATTGCGGCTCTGTTCATGGTTAGGGTTAGGATAAGGTTTCGGACTAGGTAGGGTTCAGGCTCAGGTGTGGGCTAGGTTTAGGGTTTGGGTTAGAGGGTTAGGGACAGTGTTACGGTCACAGTGTAGTCATGTTGGCTATTCACAATGAATGAGCTTCAATCACTGGACAATTTGGTGTGTAGCACTCAGAACTTACGACTCCAGACTAGGGAAATATTTAGAAATGTGCTTCACACAATAGGAATACATATTCCAATAGACTGAGTATCTGAACAGCACAATTTTGTCACTGGGAAATCTTGTTCAAACAGCTGAGAAGTGAGTGTGACACTGTTTACATTTATTTTTCCCGTTAAAAGGAGTTGGCGTTTTCAGGAAAAGGTTTTGGTGAAACACTGAAAAACTCATTTTCCTAGAGCTATCGAACATTATGAAAGTATTGAGAACACTATGAAATAAAAATGTTAGTTAGGCTAGGGTTCAAAGTAAAGATTTACTGTGCCTTTAAAAAGCCGGTATGACACCGTGTTAAAATGAAAAGTCTCATTGCTCAAAACAACGGACCAGGGGAATGGCAGAGTGTCTCTAGAACTCCTGGAATACGTTTTAGAACCCGAACATCTCTACTGAATTTTGAAATACTGAGAATTTGTATCCAAAGCGCTGTGAAAGGTAGGATAGCCTGTCAAGTGGTAATAATGTTGAAAGTGCTGGTATATTTGTAAAAAAGGTTGTTTTACCAAATTAGAATTCACAATGAAAAAGCTTGAGACACTGGAAGAGAGAGACTCCAACTTGGGAAATTCACAATGATAACCTAGGTTAATATCTAAGAAAGTGCTTCAAACACTAGGAATACGTGAATAAAGGGCCTTAATATCTGTAACACATTGTTTCCTGACAAGGAAATCGTGTTCAAAGAACATAGAACCGAGTTGGATACTGGTTACATTTATTATTCCTGGACAATGAGTTGGCGATTTTGAAAGAAGCCTGGTTAGGCCATTAAACCGGGTGCGATGAGGTCACCAAGGGGGAGGGGCCACGTGGGCAGGCTTAATTGATCCCAGGTGATAATGATTTGTCCAGGGGACCAGCTGGGAGTGATGACGTCATCGAGATTAGTTCTGGTATTAGGGTTAGAGAATTGCGGCTCTGTTCATGGTTAGGGTTAGGATAAGGTTTCGGGCTAGGTAGGGTTCAGGCTCAGGTGTGGGCTAGGTTTAGGGTTTGGGTTAGAGGGTTAGGGACAGTGTTACGGTCACAGTGTAGTCATGTTGGCTATTCACAATGAATGAGCTTCAATCACTGGACAATTTGGTGTGTAGCACTCAGAACTTACGACTCCAGACTAGGGAAATATTTAGAAATGTGCTTCACACAATAGGAATACATATTCCAATAGACTGAGTATCTGAACAGCACAATTTTGTCACTGGGAAATCTTGTTCAAACAGCTGAGAAGCGAGTGTGACACTGTTTACATTTATTTTTCCCGTCAAAAGGAGTTGGCGTTTTCGGGAAAAGGTTTTGGTGAAACACTGAAAAACTCATTTTCCTAGAGCTATCGAACAGTATGAAAGTATTGAGAACGCTATGAAATAAAAATGTTAGTTAGGCTAGGGTTCCAAGTAATGTTTTACTGTGCCTTTAAAAAGCCGGTATGACAGCGTGTTAAAATGAAAAGTCTCATTGCTCAAAACAACAGACCAGGGGAATGGCAGAGTGTCTCTAGAACTCCTGGAATACGTTTTAGAACCCGAACATCTCTACTGAATTTTGAAATACTGAGAATTTGTATCCAAAGCGCTGTGAAAGGTAGGATAGACTGTCAAGTGGTAATAATTTTGAAAGTGCTGGTATATTTGTAAAAAAGGTTGTTTTACCAAATTAGAATTCACAATGAAAAAGCTTGAGACACTGGAAGAGAGAGACTCCAACTCGGGAAATTCACCCTGATAACCAAGGTTAATATCTAAGAAAGTGCTTCAAACACTAGGAATACGTGAATAAAGGGCCTTAATATCTGTAACACATTGTTTCCTGACAAGGAAATCGTGTTCAAAGAACATAGAACCCAGTTGGATACTGGTTACATTTATTATTCTAGGACAATGAGTTGGCGATTTTGAAAGAAGCCTGGTTAGGCCATTAAACCGGATGTGATGACGTCACCAAGGGGCAGGGGCCACGTGGGCAGGCTTAATTGATCCCAGGTGATAATGATTTGGCCAGGGGACCAGCTGGGAGTGATGATGTCATCGAGATTAGTTCTGGTATTAGGGTTAGCGAATTGGGGCTCTGTTCATGGTTAGGGTTAGGATAAGGTTTTGGGCTAGGTAGGGTTCAGGCTCAGGTGTGGGCTAGCTTTAGGGTTTGGGTTAGAGGGTTAGGGACAGGGTTACGGTCACAGTGTAGTAATTTTGGCTATTCACAATGAATGAGCTTCAATCACTGGACAATTTGGTGTGTAGCACTCAGAACTTACGACTCCAGACTAGGGAAATATTTAGAAATGTGCTTCACACAATAGGAATACATATTCCAATAGACTGAGTATCTGAACAGCACAATTTTGTCACTGGGAAATCTTGTTCAAACAGCTGAGAAGCGAGTGTGACACTGTTTACATTTATTTTTCCCGTCAAAAGGAGTTGGCGTTTTCGGGAAAAGGTTTTGGTGAAACACTGAAAAACTCATTTTCCTAGAGCTATCGAACAGTATGAAAGTATTGAGAACACTATGAAATAAAAATGTTAGTTAGGCTAGGGTTCCAAGTAATGTTTTACTGTGCCTTTAAAAAGCCGGTATGACAGCGTGTTAAAATGAAAAGTCTCATTGCTCAAAACAACAGACCAGGGGAATGGCAGAGTGTCTCTAGAACTCCTGGAATACGTTTTAGAACCCGAACATCTCTACTGAATTTTGAAATACTGAGAATTTGTATCCAAAGCGCTGTGAAAGGTAGGATAGACTGTCAAGTGGTAATAATGTTGAAAGTGCTGGTATATTTGTAAAAAAGGTTGTTTTACCAAATTAGAATTCACAATGAAAAAGCTTGAGACACTGGAAGAGAGAGACTCCAACTCGGGAAATTCACACTGATAACCAAGGTTAATATCTAAGAAAGTGCTTCAAACACTAGGAATACGTGAATAAAGGGCCTTAATATCTGTAACACATTGTTTCCTGACAAGGAAATCGTGTTCAAAGAACATAGAACCCAGTTGGATACTGGTTACATTTATTATTCTAGGACAATGAGTTGGCGATTTTGAAAGAAGCCTGGTTAGGCCATTAAACCGGATGTGATGACGTCACCAAGGGGCAGGGGCCACGTGGGCAGGCTTAATTGATCCCAGGTGATAATGATTTGGCCAGGGGACCAGCTGGGAGTGATGACGTCATCGAGATTAGTTCTGGTATTAGGGTTAGCGAATTGGGGCTCTGTTCATGGTTAGGGTTAGGATAAGGTTTTGGGCTAGGTAGGGTTCAGGCTCAGGTGTGGGCTAGCTTTAGGGTTTGGGTTAGAGGGTTAGGGACAGGGTTACGGTCACAGTGTAGTAATTTTGGCTATTCACAATGAATGAGCTTCAATCACTGGACAATTTGGTGTGTAGCACTCAGAACTTACGACTCCAGACTAGGGAAATATTTAGAAATGTGCTTCACACAATATGTATACATATTCCAATAGACTGAATATCTGAACAGCACAATTTTGTCACTGGGAAATCTTGTTCAAACAGCTGAGAACCGAGTGTGACACTGTTTACATTTATTTTTCCCGTCAAAAGGAGTTGGCGTTTTTGGGAAAAGGTTTTGGTGAAACACTGAAAAACTCATTTTCCTAGAGCAATCGAACAGTATGAAAGTATTGAGAACACTATGAAATAAAAATGTTAGTTAGGCTAGGGTTCCAAGTAATGTTTTACTGTGCCTTTAAAAAGCCGGTATGACACCCTTGTTAAAATGAAAAATCTCATTGCTCAAAACAACAGACCAGGGGAATTGCAGAGTGTCTCTAGAACTCCTGGAATACGTTTTAGAACCCGAACATCTCTACTGAATTTTGAAATACTGAGAATTTGTATCCAAAGCGCTGTGAAAGGTAGGATACACTGTCAAGTGGTAATAATGTTGAAAGTGCTGGTATATTTGTAAAAAAGGTTGTTTTACCAAATTAGAATTCACAATGAAAAAGCTTGCGACACTGGAAGAGAGAGACTCCAACTCGGGAAATTCACAATGATAACCTAGGTTAATATCTAAGAAAGTGCTTCAAACACTAGAAATACGTGAGTAAAGGGCCTTAATATCTGTAACACATTGTTTCCTGACAAGGAAATCGTGTTCAAAGAACATAGAACCGAGTTGGATACTGGTTACATTTATTATTCCGGGACAATGAGTTGGCGATTTTGAAAGAGGCCTGGTTAGGCCATTAAAGTGGATGTGATGACGTCACCAAGGGGGAGGGGCCACGTGGGCAGGCTTAATTGATCCCAGGTGATAATGATTTGGCCAGGGGACCAGCTGGGAGTGATGACGTCATCGAGATTAGTTCTTGTATTAGGGTTGGAGAATTGGGGCTCTGTTCATGGTTAGTGTTAGGATAAGGTTTTGGGCTAGGTAGGGTTCAGGCTCAGGTGTGGGCTAGGTTTAGGGTTTGGGTTAGAGGGTTAGGGACAGGTTTACGGTCATAGTGTAGTCATGTTGGCTATTCAAAATGAATGAGCTTCAATCACTGGACAATTTGGTGTGTAGCACTCCAAACTTACGACTCCAGACTAGGGAAATATTTAGAAATGTGCTTCACACAATAGGCATACATATTCCAGTAGACTGAATATCTGAACAGCACAATTTTGTCACTGGGAAATCTTGTTCAAACAGCTGAGAAGCGAGTGTGACACTGTTTACATTTATTTTTCCCGTCAAAAGGAGTTGGCGTTTTCGGGAAAAGGTTTTGGTGAAACACTGAAAAACTCATTTTCCTAGAGCTATCGAACAGTATGAAAGTATTGAGAACACTATGAAATAAAAATGTTAGTTAGGCTAGAGTTCCAAGTAATGTTTTTCTGTGCCTTTAAAAAGCCGGTATGACACCCGTGTTAAAATGAAAAGTCTCATTGCTCAAAACAACAGACCAGGGGAATGGCAGAGTGTCTCTAGAACTCCTGGAATATGTTTTAGAAACCGAACATCTCTACTGAATTTTGAAATACTGAGAATTTGTATCCAAAGCGCTGTGAAAGGTAGGATAGACTGTCAAGTTGTAATAATGTTGAAAGTGCTGGTATATTTGTAAAAAAGGTTGTTTTACCAAATTAGAATTCACAATGAAAAAGCCTGAGACACTGGAAGAGAGAGACTCCAACGCGGGAAATTCACACTGATAACCTAGGTTAATATCTAAGAAAATGCTTCAAACACTAGGAATACGTGAATAAAGGGCCTTAATATCTGTAACACATTGTTTCCTGACAAGGAAATCGTGTTCAAAGAACATAGAACCGAGTTGGATACTGGTTACATTTATTATTCCTGGACAATGAGTTGGCGATTTTGAAAGAAGCCTGGTTAGGCCATTAAACCGGGTGCGATGAGGTCACCAAGGGGGAGGGGCCACGTGGGCAGGCTTAATTGATCCCAGGTGATAATGATTTGTCCAGGGGACCAGCTGGGAGTGATGACGTCATCGAGATTAGTTCTGGTATTAGGGTTAGAGAATTGCGGCTCTGTTCATGGTTAGGGTTAGGATAAGGTTTCGGGCTAGGTAGGGTTCAGGCTCAGGTGTGGGCTAGGTTTAGGGTTTGGGTTAGAGGGTTAGGGACAGTGTTACGGTCACAGTGTAGTCATGTTGGCTATTCACAATGAATGAGCTTCAATCACTGGACAATTTGGTGTGTAGCACTCAGAACTTACGACTCCAGACTAGGGAAATATTTAGAAATGTGCTTCACACAATAGGAATACATATTCCAATAGACTGAGTATCTGAACAGCACAATTTTGTCACTGGGAAATCTTGTTCAAACAGCTGAGAAGCGAGTGTGACACTGTTTACATTTATTTTTCCCGTCAAAAGGAGTTGGCGTTTTCGGGAAAAGGTTTTGGTGAAACACTGAAAAACTCATTTTCCTAGAGCTATCGAACAGTATGAAAGTATTGAGAACACTATGAAATAAAAATGTTAGTTAGGCTAGGGTTCCAAGTAATGTTTTACTGTGCCTTTAAAAAGCCGGTATGACAGCGTGTTAAAATGAAAAGTCTCATTGCTCAAAACAACAGACCAGGGGAATGGCAGAGTGTCTCTAGAACTCCTGGAATACGTTTTAGAACCCGAACATCTCTACTGAATTTTGAAATACTGAGAATTTGTATCCAAAGCGCTGTGAAAGGTAGGATAGACTGTCAAGTGGTAATAATGTTGAAAGTGCTGGTATATTTGTAAAAAAGGTTGTTTTACCAAATTAGAATTCACAATGAAAAAGCTTGAGACACTGGAAGAGAGAGACTCCAACTCGGGAAATTCACACTGATAACCAAGGTTAATATCTAAGAAAGTGCTTCAAACACTAGGAATACGTGAATAAAGGGCCTTAATATCTGTAACACATTGTTTCCTGACAAGGAAATCGTGTTCAAAGAACATAGAACCCAGTTGGATACTGGTTACATTTATTATTCTAGGACAATGAGTTGGCGATTTTGAAAGAAGCCTGGTTAGGCCATTAAACCGGATGTGATGACGTCACCAAGGGGCAGGGGCCACGTGGGCAGGCTTAATTGATCCCAGGTGATAATGATTTGGCCAGGGGACCAGCTGGGAGTGATGATGTCATCGAGATTAGTTCTGGTATTAGGGTTAGCGAATTGGGGCTCTGTTCATGGTTAGGGTTAGGATAAGGTTTTGGGCTAGGTAGGGTTCAGGCTCAGGTGTGGGCTAGCTTTAGGGTTTGGGTTAGAGGGTTAGGGACAGGGTTACGGTCACAGTGTAGTAATTTTGGCTATTCACAATGAATGAGCTTCAATCACTGGACAATTTGGTGTGTAGCACTCAGAACTTACGACTCCAGACTAGGGAAATATTTAGAAATGTGCTTCACACAATAGGAATACATATTCCAATAGACTGAGTATCTGAACAGCACAATTTTGTCACTGGGAAATCTTGTTCAAACAGCTGAGAAGCGAGTGTGACACTGTTTACATTTATTTTTCCCGTCAAAAGGAGTTGGCGTTTTCGGGAAAAGGTTTTGGTGAAACACTGAAAAACTCATTTTCCTAGAGCTATCGAACAGTATGAAAGTATTGAGAACACTATGAAATAAAAATGTTAGTTAGGCTAGAGTTCCAAGTAATGTTTTACTGTGCCTTTAAAAAGCCGGTATGACACCCGTGTTAAAATGAAAAGTCTCATTGCTCAAAACAACAGACCAGGGGAATGGCAGAGTGTCTCTAGAACTCCTGGAATATGTTTTAGAAACCGAACATCTCTACTGAATTTTGAAATACTGAGAATTTGTATCCAAAGCGCTGTGAAAGGTAGGATAGACTGTCAAGTGGTAATAATGTTGAAAGTGCTGGTATATTTGTAAAAAAGGTTGTTTTACCAAATTAGAATTCACAATGAAAAAGCCTGAGACACTGGAAGAGAGAGACTCCAACGCGGGAAATTCACACTGATAACCTAGGTTACTATCTAAGAAAATGCTTCAAACACTAGGAATACGTGAATAAAGGGCCTTAATATCTGTAACACATTGTTTCCTGACAAGGAAATCGTGTTCAAAGAACATAGAACCGAGTTGGATACTGGTTACATTTATTATTTCGGGACAATGAGTTGGCGATTTTGAAAGAAGCCTGGTTAGGCCATTAAAATGGATGTGATGACGTCACCAAGGGGGAGGGGCCACGTGGACAGGCTTATTTGATCCCAGGTGATAATGATTTGTCCAGGGGACCAGCTGGGAGTGATGACGTCATCGAGATTAGTTCTCGTATTAGGGTTAGAGAACTGGGGCTCTGTTCATGGTTAGGGTTAGGATAAGGTTTCGGGCTAGGTAGGGTTCAGGCTCAGGTGTGGGCTAGGTTTAGGGTTTGGGTTAGAGGGTAGGGACAGGGTTATGGTCACAGTGTAGTAATGTTGGCTATTCACAATGAATGAGCTTCAATCACTGGACAATTTGGTGTGTAGCACTCAGAACTTACGACTCCAGACTAGGGAAATATTTAGAAATGTGCTTCACACAATAGGAATACATATTCCAATAGACTGAGTATCTGAACAGCACAATTTTGTCACTGGGAAATCTTGTTCAAACAGCTGAGAAGCGAGTGTGACACTGTTTACATTTATTTTTCTCGTCAAAAGGAGTTGGCGTTTTCGGGAAAAGGTTTTGGTAAAACACTGAAAAACTCATTTTCCTAGACCTATCGAACAGTATGAAAGTATTGAGAACAATATGAAATAAAAATGTTATTTACGCTAGGGTTCCAAGTAATGTTTTACTGTGCCTTTAAAAAGCTGGTATGACACCCGTGTTAAAATGAAAAGTCTCATTGCTCAAAACAACAGAACAGGGGAATGGCAGAGTGTCTCTAGAACTCCTGGAATACGTTTTAGAACCCGAACATCTCTACTGAATTTTGAAATACTGAGAATTTGTATCCAAAGCGCTGTGAAAGGTAGGATAGACTGTCAAGTGGTAATAATGTTGAAAGTGCTGGTATATTTGTAAAAAAGGTTGTTTTACCAAATTAGAATTCACAATGAAAAAGCTTGACACACTGGAAGAGAGAGACTCCAACTTGGGAAATTCACAATGATAACCTAGGTTAATATCTAAGAAAGTGCTTCAAACACTAGGAATACGTGAATAAAGGGCCTTAATATCTGTAACACATTGTTTCCTGACAAGGAAATCGTGTTCAAAGAACATAGAACCGAGTTGGATACTGGTTACATTTATTATTCCTGGACAATGAGTTGGCGATTTTGAAAGAAGCATGGTTAGGCCATTAAACCGGGTGCGATGACATCACCAAGGGGTAGGGGCCACGTGGGCAGGCTTAATTGATCCCAGGTGATAATGATTTGGCCAGGGGACCAGCTGGGAGTGATGACGTCATCGAGATTAGTTCTGGTATTAGGGTTAGAGAATTGGGGCTCTGTTCATGGTTAGGGTTAGGATAAGGTTTTGGGCTAGGTAGGGTTCAGGCTCAGGTGTGGGCTAGGTTTAGGGTTTGGGTAAGAGGGTTAGGGACAGGGTTAAGGTCACAGTATAGTCATGTTGGCTATTCACAATGAATGAGCTTCAATCACTGGACAATTTGGTGTGTAGCACTCAGAACTTACGACTCCAGACTAGGGAAATATTTAGAAATGTGCTTCACACAATAGGAATACATATTCCAATAGACTGAATATCTGAACAGCACAATTTTGTCACTGGGAAATCTTGTTCAAACAGCTGAGAAGCGAGTGTGACACTGTTTACATTTATTTTTCCCGTCAAAAGGAGTTGGCGTTTTCCGGAAAAGGTTTTGGTGAAACACTGAAAAACTCATTTTCCTAGAGCTATCGAACAGTATGAAAGAATTGAGAACACTATGAAATAAAAATGTTAGTTACGCTAGGGTTCCAAGTAATGTTTTACTGTGCCTTTAAAAAGCCGGTATGACATCCGTGTTAAAATGAAAAGTCTCATTGCTCAAAACAACAGACCAGGGGAATGGCAGAGTGTCTCTAGAACTCCTGGAATATGTTTTAGAAACCGAACATCTCTACTGAATTTTGAAATACTGAGAATTTGTATCCAAAGCGCTGTGAAAGGTAGGATAGACTGTCAAGCGGTAATAATGTTGAAAGTGCTGGTATATTTGTAAAAAAAGGTTGTTTTACCAAATTAGAATTCACAATGAAAAAGCCTGAGACACTGGAAGAGAGAGACTCCAACTCGGGAAATTCACACTGATAACCTAGGTTAATATCTAAGAAAATGCTTCAAACACTAGGAATACGTGAATAAAGGGCCTTAATATCTGTAACACATTGTTTCCTGACTAGGAAATCGTGTTCAGAGAACATAGAACCGAGTTGGATACTGGTTACATTTATTATTTCGGGACAATGAGTTGGCGATTTTGAAAGAAGCCTGGTTAGGCCATTAAACCGGGTGTGATGACGTCACCAAGGGGGAGGGGCCACGTGGGCAGGCTTAATTGATCCCAGGTGATAATGATTTGTCCAGGGGACCAGCTGGGAGTGATGACGTCATCGAGATTAGTTCTGGTATTAGGGTTAGAGAATTGCGGCTCTGTTCATGGTTAGGGTTAGGATAAGGTTTCGGGCTAATAGGGTTCAGGCTCAGGTGTGGGCTAGGTTTAGGGTTTGGGTTAGAGGGTTAGGGACAGTGTTACGGTCACAGTGTAGTCATGTTGGCTATTCACAATGAATGAGCTTCAATCACTGGACAATTTGGTGTGTAGCACTCAGAACTTACGACTCCAGACTAGGGAAATATTTAGAAATGTGCTTCACACAATAGGAATACATATTCCAATAGACTGAGTATCTGAACAGCACAATTTTGTCACTGGGAAATCTTGTTCAAACAGCTGAGAAGCGAGTGTGACACTGTTTACATTTATTTTTCCAGTCAAAAGGAGTTGGCGTTTTCGGGAAAAGGTTTCGGTGAAACACTGAAAAACTCATTTTCCTAGAGCTATCGAACAGTATGAAAGTATTGAGAACACTATGAAATAAAAATGTTAGTTAGGCTAGGGTTCCAAGTAATGTTTTACTGTGCCTTTAAAAAGCCGGTATGACACCCGTGTTAAAATGAAAAGTCTCATTGCTCAAAACAACAGACCGGGGGAATGGCAGAGTGTCTCTAGAACTCCTGGAATACATTTTAGAACCCGAACATCTCTACTGAATTTTGAAATAATGAGAATTTGTATCGAAAGCGCTGTGAAAGGTAGGATAGACTGTCAAGTGGTAATAATGTTGAAAGAGCTGGTATATTTGTAAAAAAGTTTGTTTTACCAAATTAGAATTCACAATGAAAAAGCTTGAGACACTGGAAGAGAGAGACTCCAACTCGGGAAATTCACAATGATAACCTAGGTTAATATCTAAGAAAGTGCTTCAAACACTAGGAATACGTGAATAAAGGGCCTTAATATCTGTAACACATTGTTTCCTGACAAGGAAATCGTGTTCAAAGTACATAGAACCGAGATGGATACTGGTTACATTTATTATTCCGGGACAATGAGTTGGCCATTTTGAAAGAAGCCTGGTTAGGCCATTAAAATGGATGCGATGACGTCACCAAGGGGGAGGGGCCACGTGGACAGGCTTAATTGATCCCAGGTGATAATGATTTGGCCAGGGGACCAGCTGGGAGTGATGACGTCATCGAGATTAGTTCTCGTATTAGGGTTAGAGAATTGGGGCTCTGTTCATGGTTAGGGTTAGGATAAGGTTTTGGGCTAGGTAGGGTTCAGGCTCAGGTGTGGGCTAGGTTTAGGGTTTGGGTAAGAGGGTTAGGGACAGGGTTAAGGTCACAGTGTAGTCATGTTGGCTATTCACAATGAATGAGCTTCAATCACTGGACAATTTGGTGTGTAGCTCTCAGAACTTACGACTCCAGACTAGGGAAATATTTAGAAATGTGCTTCACACAATAGGAATACATATTCCAATAGACTGAGTATCTGAACAGCACAATTTTGTCACTGGGAAATCTTGTTCAAACAGCTGAGAAGCGAGTGTGACACTGTTTACATTTATTTTTCCCGTCAAAAGGAGTTGGCGTTTTCGGGAAAAGGTTTTGGTGAAACACTGAAAAACTCATTTTCCTAGAGCTATCGAACAGTATGAAAGTATTGAGAACACGATGAAATAAAAATGTTAGTTAGGCTAGGGTTCCAAGTAATGTTTTACTGTGCCTTTAAAAAGCCGGTATGACAGCGTGTTAAAATGAAAAGTCTCATTGCTCAAAACAACAGACCAGGGGAATGGCAGAGTGTCTCTAGAACTCCTGGAATACGTTTTAGAACCCGAACATCTCTACTGAATTTTGAAATACTGAGAATTTGTATCCAAAGCGCTGTGAAAGGTAGGATAGACTGTCAAGTGGTAATAATGTTGAAAGTGCTGGTATATTTGTAAAAAAGGTTGTTTTACCAAATTAGAATTCACAATGAAAAAGCTTGAGACACTGGAAGAGAGAGACTCCAACTCGGGAAATTCACAATGATAACCTAGGTTAATATCTAAGAAAGTGCTTCAAACACTAGGAATACGTGAATAAAGGGCCTTAATATCTGTAACACATTGTTTCCTGACAAGGAAATCGTGTTCAAAGAACATAGAACCGAGTTGGATACTGGTTACATTTATTATTCCGGGACAATGAGTTGGCGATTTTGAAAGAGTCCTGGTTAGGCCATTAAACCGGATGTGATGACGTCACCAAGGGGGAGGGGCCACGTGGGCAGGCTTAATTGATCCCAGGTGATAATGATTTGGCCAGGGGACCAGCTGGGAGTGATGACGTCATCGAGATTAGTTCTGGTATTAGGGTTAGCGAATTGGGGCTCTGTTCATGGTTAGGGTTAGGATAAGGTTTTGGGCTAGGTAGGGTTCAGGCTCAGGTGTGGGCTAGCTTTAGGGTTTGGGTTAGAGGGTTAGGGACAGGGTTACGCTCACAGTGTAGTAATTTTGGCTATTCACAATGAATGAGCTTCAATCACTGGACAATTTGGTGTGTAGCACTCAGAACTTACGACTCCAGACTAGGGAAATATTTAGAAATGTGCTTCACACAATATGTATACATATTCCAATAGACTGAATATCTGAACAGCACAATTTTGTCACTGGGAAATCTTGTTCAAACAGCTGAGAACCGAGTGTGACACTGTTTACATTTATTTTTCCCGTCAAAAGGAGTTGGCGTTTTTGGGAAAAGGTTTTGGTGAAACACTGAAAAACTCATTTTCCTAGAGCAATCGAACAGTATGAAATTATTGAGAACACTATGAAATAAAAATGTTAGTTAGGCTAGGGTTCCAAGTAATGTTTTACTGTGCCTTTAAAAAGCCGGTATGACACCCTTGTTAAAATGAAAAATCTCATTGCTCAAAACAACAGACCAGGGGAATTGCAGAGTGTCTCTAGAACTCCTGGAATACGTTTTAGAACCCGAACATCTCTACTGAATTTTGAAATACTGAGAATTTGTATCCAAAGCGCTGTGAAAGTTAGGATACACTGTCAAGTGGTAATAATGTTGAAAGTGCTGGCATATTTGTAAAAAAGGTTGTTTTACCAAATTAGAATTCACAATGAAAAAGCTTTAGACACTGGAAGAGACACACTCCAACTCGGGAAATTCACAATGATAACCCAGGTTAATATCTAAGAAAGTGCTTCAAACACTAGGAATACGTGAATAAAGGGCCTTAATATCTGTAACACATTGTTTCCTGACAAGGAAATCGTGTTCAAAAAACATAGAACCGAGTTGGATACTGGTTACATTTATTATTCTGGGACAATGAGTTGGCGATTTTGAAAGAAGCCTGGTTAGGCCATTAAACCGGATGTGATGACGTCAACAAGGGGGAGGGGCCACATGGGCAGGCTTAATTGATCTCAGGTGATAATGATTTGGCCAGGGGACCCGCTGGGAGTGATGATGTCATCGAGATTAGTTCTGGTATTAGGGTTAGAGAATTGGGGCTCTGTTCATGGTTAGGGTTAGGATAAGGTTTTGGGCTAGGTTGGGTTCAGGCTCAGGTGTGGGCTAGGTTTAGCGTTTGGGTTAGAGGGTTAGGGACAGGCCTACGGTCACAGTGTAGTAATGTTGGCTATAAACAATGAATGAGCTTCAATCACTGGACAATTTGGTGTGTAGCACTCAGAACTTACGACACCAGACTAGGGAAATATTTAGAAATGTGCTTCACACAATAGGAATACATATTCCAATAGACTGAATATCTGAACAGCACAATTTTGTCACTGGGAAATCTTGTTCAAACAGCTGAGAACCGAGTGTGACACTGTTTACATTTATTTTTCCCATCAAAAGGAGTTGGCGTTTTCGGGAAAAGGTTTTGGTGAAACACTGAAAAACTCATTTTCCTAGAGCTATCGAACAGTATGAAAGTATTGAGAACACTATGAAATAAAAATGTTAGTTAGGCTAGAGTTCCAAGTAATGTTTTACTGTGCCTTTAAAAACCCGGTATGACACCCGTGTTAAAATGAAAAGTCTCATTGCTCAAAACAACAGACTAGGGGAATGGCAGAGTGTCTCTAGAACTCCTGGAATACGTTTTAGACCCCGAACATCTCTAGTGAATTTTGAAATACTAAGAATTTTTATCCAAAACGCTGTGAAAGGTAGGATAGACTTTCAAGTGGTAATAATGTTGAAAGTGCTGGCATATTTGTAAAAAAGGTTGTTTTACCAAATTAGAATTCTGAATGAAAAAGCTTGAGACACTGGAAGAGAGAGACTCCAACTCGAGAAATTCACAATGATAACCTAGGTTAATATCTAAGAAAGTGCTTCAAACACTAGGAATACGTGAATAAAGGGCCTTAATATCTGTAACACATTGTTTCCTGACAAGGAAATCGTGTTCAAAGAACATAGAACCGAGTTGGATACTGGTTACATTTATTATTCCGGGACAATGAGTTGGCGATTTTGAAAGAAGTCTGGTTAGGCCATTAAACCGGATGTGATGACGTCACCAAGGAGGAGGGGCCATGTGGGCAGGCTTAATTGATCCCAGGTGATAATGATTTGGCCAGGGGACCAGCTGGGAGTGATGAGGTCATCGAGATTAGTTCTGGTATTAGGGTTAGAGAATTGGGGCTCTGTTCATGGTTAGTGTTAGGATAAGGTTTTGGGCTAGGTAGGGTCCAGGCTCAGGTGTGGGCTTGGTTTAGGGTTTGGGTTAGAGGGTTGGGTACAGGGTTAAGGTCACAGTGTAGTAATGTTGGCTATTCACAATGAATGAACTTCAATCACTGGAGAATTTTTTGTGTAGCACTCAGAACTTACGACTCCAGACTAGGGAAATATTTAGAAATGTGCTTCACACAATAGGAGTACATATTCCAATAGACTGAATATCTGAACAGCATAATTTTGTCACTGGGAAATCTTGATCAAACAGCTGAGAACCGAGTGTGACACTGTTTAGATTTATTTTTCCCTTAAAATGGGGATGGCGTTTTTGGGAAAAGGTTTTGGTGAAACACTGAAAAACTCATTTTCCTAGAGCTATCGAACATTATGAAAGTATTGAGAACACTATGAAATAAAAATGTTAGTTAGGCTAGGGTTCCAAGTAATGTTTTACTGTTCCTTTAAAAAGCCGGTATGACACCCGTGTTAAAATGAAAAGTCTCATTGCTCAAAACAACAGACTAGGGGAATGGCAGAGTGTCTCTAGAACTCCTGGAATACGTTTTAGAACCCGAACATCTCTACTGAATTTTGAAATACTGAGAATTTGTATCCAAAGCGCTGTGAAAGGTAGGATAGACTTTCAAGTGGTAATAATGTTGAAAGTGCTGGCATATTTGTAAAAAAGGTTGTTTTACCAAATTAGAATTCACAATGAAAAAGCTTGAGACACTGGAAGAGACACACTCCAACTCGGGAAATTCACAATGATAACCCAGGTTAATATCTAAGAAAGTGCTTCAAACACTAGGAATACGTGAATAAAGGGCCTTAATATCTGTAACACATTGTTTCCTGACAAGGAAATCATGTTCAAAAAACATAGAACCGAGTTGGATACTGGTTACATTTATTATTCTGGGACAATGAGTTGGCGATTTTGAAAGAAGCCTGGTTAGGCCATTAAACCGGATGTGATGACGTCAACAAGGGGGAGGGGCCACGTGGGCAGGCTTAATTGATCTCAGGTGATAATGATTTGGCCAGGGGACCCACTGGGAGTGATGATGTCATCGAGATTAGTTCTGGTATTAGGGTTAGAGAATTGGGGCTCTGTTCATGGTTAGGGTTAGGATAAGGTTTTGGGCTAGGTTGGGTTCAGGCTCAGGTGTGGGCTAGGTTTAGCGTTTGCGTTAGAGGGTTAGGGACAGGCCTACGGTCACAGTGTAGTAATGTTGGCTATAAACAATGAATGAGCTTCAATCACTGGACAATTTGGTGTGTAGCACTCAGAACTTACGACTCCAGACTAGGGAAATATTTAGAAATGTGCTTCACACAATAGGAATACATATTCCAATAGACTGAATATCTGAACAGCACAATTTTGTCACTGGGAAATCTTGTTCAAACAGCTGAGAACCGAGTGTGACACTGTTTACATTTATTTTTCCCATCAAAAGGAGTTGGCGTTTTCGGGAAAAGGTTTTGGTGAAACACTGAAAAACTCATTTTCCTAGAGCTATCGAACATTATGAAAGTATTGAGAACACTATGAAATAAAAATGTTAGTTAGGCTAGGGTTCCAAGTAATGTTTTACTGTGCCTTTAAAAAGCCGGTATGACACCCGTGTTAAATGAAAAGTCTCATTGCTCAAAACAACAGACTAGGGGAATGGCAGAGTGTCTCCAGAACTCCTGGAATACGTTTTAGAACCCGAACATCTCTACTGAATTTTGAAATACTGAGAATTTGTATCCAAAGCGCTGTGAAAGGTAGGATAGACTTTCAAGTGGTAATAATGTTGAAAGTGCTGGTATATTTGTAAAAAAGGTTGTTTTACCAAATTAGAATTCACAATGAAAAAGCTTGAGACACTGGAAGAGAGAGACCCAACTCGGGAAATTCACAATGATAACCTAGGTTAATATCTAAGAAAGTGCTTCAAACAGTAGGAATACGTGAATAAAGGGCCTTAATATCTGTAACACATTGTTTCCTGACAAGGAAATCGTGTTCAAAGAACATAGAACCGAGTTGGATACTGGTTACATTTATTATTCCGGGACAATGAGTTGGCGATTTTGAAAGAAGCCTGGTTAGGCCATTAAACAGGATGTGATGACGTCACCAAGGGGGAGGGGCCACGTGGGCAGGCTTAATTGATCCCAGGTGATAATGATTTGGAAAGGGGACCAGCTGGGAGTGATGACCTCATCGAGATTAGTTCTGGTATTAGGGTTAGAGAATTGGGGCTCTGTTCATGGTTAGGGTTAGGATAAGGTTTTGGGCTAGGTAGGGTCGAGGCTCAGGTGTGGGCTTGGTTTAGGGTTTGGTTTAGAGGGTTAGGTACAGGGTTATGGTCACAGTGTAGTAATGTTGGCTATTCATAATGAATGAACTTCAATCACTGGAGAATTTGGTGTGTAGCACTCAGAACTTACGACTCCAGACTAGGGAAATATTTAGAAATGTGCTTCACACAATAGGAGTACATATTCCAATAGACTGAATATCTCAACAGCACAATTTTGTCACTTGGAAATCTTGTTCAAACAGCTGAGAACCGAGTGTGACACTGTTTAGATTTATTTTTCCCGTCAAAAGGAGTTGGCGTTTTCGGGAAAAGGTTTTGGTGAAACACTGAAAAACTCATTTTCCTAGAGCTATCGAACAGTATGAAAGTATTGAGAACACTATGAAATAAAAATGTTAGTTAGGCTAGGGTTCCAAGTAATGTTTTACTGTGCCTTTAAAAAGCCGGTATGACACCCGTGTTAAATGAAAAGTCTCATTGCTCAAAACAACAGACTAGGGGAATGGCAGAGTGTCTCTAGAACTCCTGGAATACGTTTTAGAATCCGAACATCTCTACTGAATTTTGAAATACTGAGAATTTGTATCCAAAGCGCTGTGAAAGGTAGGATAGACTTTCAAGTGGTCATAATGGTGAAAGTGCTGGCATATTTGTAAAAAAGTTTGTTTTACCAAATTAGAATTCACAATGAAAAAGCTTGAGACACTGGAAGAGAGAGACTCCAACTCGGGAAATTCACAATGATAACCTAGGTTAATATCTAAGAAAGTGCTTCAAACAGTAGGAATACGTGAATAAAGGGCCTTAATATCTATAACACATTGTTTCCTGACAAGGAAATCGTGTTCAAAGAACATAGAACCGAGTTGGATACTGGTTACATTTATTATTCCGGGACAATGAGTTGGCGATTTTGAAAGAAGCCTGGTTAGGCCATTAAACTGGATGTGATGACGTCAACAAGGAGGAGGGGCCACGTGGGCAGGCTTAATTGATCCCAGGTGATAATGATTTGGCCAGGGGACCAGCTGGGAGTGATGACGTCATCGAGATTAGTTCTGGTATTAGGGTTAGAGAATAGGGGCTCTGTTCATGGTTAGGGTTAGGATAAGCTTTTGGGCTAGGTAGGGTTCAGGCTCAGGTGTCGGCTAGGTTTAGGGTTTGGGATAGAGGGTTAGGGACAGGGTTACGGTCACAGTGTAGTAATGTTGGCTATTCACAATGAATGAGCTTCAATCACTGGACAATTTGGTGTGTAGCACTCAGAACTTACGACTCTAGACTAGGGAAATATTTAGAAATGTGCTTCACACAATAGGAATACATATTCCAATAGAGTGAATATCTGAACAGCACAATTTTGTCACTGGGAAATCTTGGTCAAACAGCTGAGAACCGAGTGTGACACTGTTTACATTTATTTTTCCCGTCAAAAGGAGTTGGTGTTTTCGGGAAAAGGTTTTGGTGAAACACTGAAAAACTCATTTTCCTAGAGCTAACGAACAGTATGAAAGTATTGAGAACACTATGAAATAAAAATGTTAGTTAGGCTAGGGTTCCAAGTAATGTTTTACTGTGCCTTTAAAAAGACAGTATGACACCCTGGTTAAAATGAAAAGTCTCATTGCTCAAAACAACAGACCAGGGGAATGGCAGAGTGTCTCTAGAACTCCTGGAATACGTTTTAGAACCCGAACATCTCTACTGAATTTTGAAATACTGAGAATTTGTATCCAAAGTGCTGTGAAAGGTAGGATAGACTTTCAAGGGGTAATAATGGTGAAAGTGCTGGCATATTTGTAAAAAAGGTTGTTTTACCAAATTAGAATTCAGAATGAAAAACGTGAGACACTGGAAGAGAGAGACTCCAACTCGAGAAATTCACAATGATAACCTAGGTTAATATCTAAGAAAGTGCTTCAAACACTAGGAATACGTGAATAAAGGGCCTTAATATCTGTAACAAATTGTTTCCTGACAAGGAAATCGTGTTCAAAGAACATAGAACCAAGTTGGATACTGGTTACATTTATTATTCCGGGACAATGAGTTGGCGATTTTGAAAGAAGCCTGGTTAGGCCATTAAACCGGATGTGATGACGTCACCAAGGAGGAGGGGCCACGTGGGCAGGCTTAATTGATCCCAGGTGATAATGATTTGGCCAGGGGACCAGCTGGGAGTGAAGACGTCATCGAGATTAGTTCTGGTATTAGGGTTAGAGAATTGGGGCTCTGTTCATGGTTAGGGTTAGGATAAGGTTTTGGGCTAGGTAGGGTCCAGGCTCAGGTGTGGGCTTGGTTTAGGGTTTGGGTTAGAGGGTTAGGTACAGGGTTATGGTCACAGTGTAGTCATGTTGGCTATTCATAATGAATGAACTTCAATCACTGGAGAATTTGGTGTGTAGCACTCAGAACTTACGACTCCAGACTAGGGAAATATTTAGAAATGTGCTTCACACAATAGGAGTACATATTCCAATAGACTGAATATCTGAACAGCACAATTTTGTCACTGGGAAATCTTGTTCAAACAGCTGAGAACCGAGTGTGACACTGTTTAGATTTATTTTTCCCTTCAAAAGGAGATGGCGTTTTCGAGAAAAGGTTTTGGTGAAACACTGAAAAACTCATTTTCCTAGAGCTATCGAACAGTATGAAAGTATTGAGAACACTATGAAATAAAAATGTTAGTTAGGCTAGGGTTCCAAGTAATGTTTTACTGTGCCTTTAAAAAGCCGGTATGACACCCGTGATAAATGAAAAGTCTCATTGCTCAAAACAACAGACCAGGGGAATGGCAGAGTGTCTCTAGAACTCCTGGAATACGTTTTAGAACCCGAACATCTCTACTGAATTTTGAAATACTGAGAATTTGTATCCAAAGCGCTGTGAAAGGTAGGATAGACTTTCAAGTGGTAATAATGGTGAAAGTGCTGGCATATTTGTAAAAAAGGTTGTTTTACCAAATTAGAATTCACAATGAAAAAGCTTGAGACACTGGAAGAGAGAGACTCCAACTCGGGAAATTCACAATGATAACCTAGGTTAATATCTAAGAAAGTGCTTCAAACAGTAGGAATACCTGAATAAAGGGCCTTAATATCTGTAACACATTGTTTCCTGACAAGGAAATCGTGTTCAAAGAACATAGAACCGAGTTGGATACTGGTTACATTTATTATTCCGGGACAATGAGTTGGCGATTTTGAAAGAAGCCTGGTTAGGCCATTAAACTGGATGTGATGACGTCAACAAGGAGGAGGGGCCACGTGGGCAGGCTTAATTGATCCTAGGTGATAATGATTTGGCCAGGGGACCAGCTGGGAGTGATGACGTCATCGAGATTAGTTCTGGTATTAGGGTTAGAGAATAGGGGCTCTGTTCATGGTTAGGGTTAGGATAAGCTTTTGGGCTAGGTAGGGTTCAGGTCAGGTGTCGGCTAGGTTTAGGGTTTGGGATAGAGGGTTAGGGACAGGGTTACGGTCACAGTGTAGTAATGTTGGCTATTCACAATGAATGAGCTTCAATCACTGGACAATTTGGTGTGTAGCACTCAGAACTTACGACTCTAGACTAGGGAAATATTTAGAAATGTGCTTCACACAATAGGAATACATATTCCAATAGAGTGAATAACTGAACAGCACAATTTTGTCACTGGGAAATCTTGTTCAAACAGCTGAGAACCGAGTGTGACACTGTTTACATTTATTTTTCCCGTCAAAAGGAGTTGGTGTTTTCGGGAAAGGTTTTGGTGAAACACTGAAAAACTCATTTTCCTAGAGCTAACGAACAGTATGAAAGTATTGAGAACACTATGAAATAAAAATGTTAGTTAGGCTAGGGTTCCAAGTAATGTTTTACTGTGCCTTTAAAAAGACAGTATGACACCCGTGTTAAAATGAAAAGTCTCATTGCTCAAAACAACAGACCAGGGGAATGGCAGAGTGTCTCTAGAACTCCTGGAATACGTTTTAGAACCCGAACATCTCTACTGAATTTTGAAATACTGAGAATTTGTATCCAAAGCGCTGTGAAAGGTAGGATAGACTTTCAAGGGGTAATAATGTTGAAAGTGCTGGCATATTTGTAAAAAAGGTTGTTTTACCAAATTAGAATTCAGAATGAAAACTTGAGACACTGGAAGAGAGAGACTCCAACTCGAGAAATTCACAATGATAACCTAGGTTAATATCTAAGAAAGTGCTTCAAACACTAGGAATACGTGAATAAAGGGCCTTAATATCTGTAACACATTGTTTCCTGACAAGGAAATCGTGTTCAAAGAACATAGAACCGAGTTGGATACTGGTTACATTTATTATTCCGGGACAATGAGTTGGCGATTTTGAAAGAATCCTGGTTAGGCCATTAAACCGGATGTGATGACGTCAACAAGGAGGAGGGGCCACGTGGGCAGGCTTAATTGATACCAGGTGATAATGATTTGGCCAGGGGACCAGCTGGGAGTGATGACGTCATCGAGATTAGTTCTGGTATTAGGGTTAGAGAATTGGGGCTCTTTTCATGGTTAGGGTTAGGATAAGGTTTTGGGCTAGGTAGGGTCCAGGCTCAGGTGTGGGCTTGGTTTAGGGTTTGGGTTAGAGGGTTGGGTACAGGGTTACGGTCACAGTGTAGTAATGTTGGCTATTCACAATGAATGAACTTCAATCACTGGAGAATTTGTTGTGTAGCACTCAGAACTTACGACTCCAGACTAGGGAAATATTTAGAAATGTGCTTCACACAATAGGAGTACATATTCCAATAGACTGAATATCTGAACAGCACAATTTTGTCACTGGGAAATCTTGATCAAACAGCTGAGAACCGAGTGTGACACTGTTTAGATTTATTTTTCCCTTAAAAAGGAGATGGCGTTTTCGGGAAAAGGTTTTGGTGAAACACTGAAAAACTCATTTTCCTAGAGCTATCGAACAGTATGAAAGTATTGAGAACACTATGAAATAAAAATGTTAGTTAGGCTAGGGTTCCAAGGAATGTTTTACTGTGCCTTTAAAAAGCCGGTATGACACCCGTGTTAAAATGAAAAGTCTCATTGCTCAAAACAACAGACTAGGGGAATGGCAGAGTGTCTCCAGAACTCCTGGAATACGTTTTAGAACACGAACATCTATACTGAATTTTGAAATACTGAGAATTTGTATCCAAAGCGCTGTGAAAGGTAGGATAGACTTTCAAGTGGTAATAATGTTGAAAGTGCTGGTATATTTGTAAAAAAGGTTGTTTTACCAAATTAGAATTCACAATGAAAAAGCTTGAGACACTGGAAGAGAGAGACCCAACTCGGGAAATTCACAATGATAACCTAGGTTAATATCTAAGAAAGTGCTTCAAACAGTAGGAATACGTGAATAAAGGGCCTTAATATCTGTAACACATTGTTTCCTGACAAGGAAATCGTGTTCAAAGAACATAGAACCGAGTTGGATACTGGTTACATTTATTATTCCGGGACAATGAGTTGGCGATTTTGAAAGAAGCCTGGTTAGGCCATTAAACCGGATGTGATGACGTCACCAAGGAGGAGGGGCCACGTGGGCAGGCTTAATTGATCCCAGGTGATAATGATTTGGCCAGGGGACCAGCTGGGAGTGATGACGTCAATGAGATTAGTTCTGGTATTAGGGTTAGAGAATTGGGGCTCTGTTCATGGTTAGGGTTAGGATAAGGTTTTTGGCTAGGTAGGGTCCAGGCTCAGGTGTGGGCTTGGTTTAGGGTTTGGGTTAGAGGGTTGGGTACAGGGTTACGGTCACAGTGTAGTAATGTTGGCTATTCACAATGAATGAACTTCAATCACTGGAGAATTTGTTGTGTAGCACTCAGAACTTACGACTCCAGACTAGGGAAATATTTAGAAATGTGCTTCACACAATAGGAGTACATATTCCAATAGACTGAATATCTGAACAGCACAATTTTGTCACTGGGAAATCTTGATCAAACAGCTGAGAACCGAGTGTGACACTGTTTACATTTATTTTTCCCGTCAAGAGAAGTTGGCGTTTTCGGGAAAAGGTTTTGGAGAAACACTGAAAAACTCATTTTCATAGAGCTATCGAACAGTATGAAAGTATTGAGAACACTATGAAATAAAAATGTTAGTTAGGCTAGGGTTCCAAGTAATGTTTTACTGGGCCTTTCAAAAGCCGGTATGACACCCGAGTTAAAATGAAAAGTCTCATTGCTCAAAACAACAGACTGGTGCAATGGCAGACTGTCTCTAGAACTCCTGGAATACGTTTTAGAACCCGAACATCTCTACTGAATTTTGAAATACTGAGAATTTGTATCCAAAGCGCTGTGAAAGGTAGGATACACTGTCAAGTGGTAATAATGTTGAAAGTGCTCGTATATTTGTAAAAAAGGTTGTTTTACCAAATTAGAATTCACAATGAAAAAGCTTGAGACACTGGAAGAGAGAGACTCCAACTCGGAAAATTCACAATGATAACCTAGCTTAATATCTAAGAAAGTGCTTCAAACACTAGGAATACGTTAATAAAGGGCCTTAATATCTGTAACACATTGTTTCCTGTCAAGGAAATGATGTTCAAAGAACATAGAACCGAGATGGATACTGGTTACATTTATTATTCTGGGACAATGAGTATGCGATTTTGAAAGAAGCCTGGTTAGGCCATTAAACCGGAAGTGATGACGTCACCAAGGGGTAGGGGCCAAGTGGGCAGGCTTAATTGATCCCAGGTGATAATGATTCGGCCAGGGGACCAGCTGGGAGTGATGACGTCATCGAGATTAGTTCTGGTATTAGGGTTAGAGAATTGGGGCTCTGTTCATGGTTAGGGTTAGGATAAGGTTTTGGGCTAGGTAGGGTTCAGGCTCAGGTGTGGGCTAGGTTTAGGGTTTGGGATAGAGGGTTAGGGACAGGGTTACGGTCACAGTGTAGTAATGTTGGCTATTCACAATGAATGAGCTTCAATCACTGGACAATTTGGTGTGTAGCACTCAGAACTTACGACTCCAGACTAAGGAAATAATTAGAAATGTGCTTCACAAAATAGGAATACATATTCCAATAGACTGAATATCTGAACAGCACAATTTTGTCACTGGGAAATCTTGTTCAAACCCTGAGAACCGAGTGTGACACTGTTTACATTTATATTTCCCGGGAATAGGAGTTGGCGTTTTCGGGAAAAGGTATTGGTGAAACAGTGAAAAACTCATTTTCCTAGAGCTATAGAATAGTATGAAAGTATTGAGAACACTATGAAATAAAAATGTTAGTTATGCTAGTGTTCCAAGTAATGTTTTAATGTGCCTTTAAAAAGCCAGTATGACACCCGTGTTAAAATGAAAAGTGTCATAGCTCAAAACAACAGACCAGGGGAATGTCAGAGTGTCTCTAGAACTCCTGGAATACGTTTTAGAACCCGACCATCTCTACTGAATTTTGAAATACTGAGAATTTGTGTCCAAAGCGCTTTGAAGGTTAGGATAGACTTTCAAGTGGTAATAATGTTGAAAGTGCTGGTATATTTGTAAAAAAGGTTTTTTTTTCCAAATTAGAATTCACAATGAGAAACCTTGAGACACTGGAAGAGAGAGACTCCAACTCGGGAAATTCACAATGATAACCTAGGTTAATATCTAAGACAGTGCTTCATACACTAGGAATACGTGAATAAAGGGCCTTATTCAAACACTAGGAATACGTGAATAAAGGGGGTAAAGGGGGAGATCAACCAAAGGACTTGCGTGCAGGCATATGAGCCTAACCAGCGGTTTAGGACAACAGGGGGGTGGGGGTATGTGTGGGGAGGGGTGTGGGAGGGGAATGGAGGGACGAGGGCAAATATGTGATACCTTAATCAATAAAGAAATTTAAAAAAAGAAAGAATTGGGGCTCTGTTCAGGGTTAGGGTTAGGATAAGATTTCGGGCTAGGTAGGGTTCAGGCTCATGTTAGGGCTAGGTTTACGGTTAGGGTTAGAGGGTTGGGGACAGGGTTCCGGTCACCATGTAGTAACGTTGGCTATTCTCAATAAATGAGATTCAATCACTAATGATTTCTAGCTGTGTCTTATAATGGGCCATCTGCTCTATTGGTGGGACTTCACCACATGTACAAACAATTTTATACACTCTTCTCTGAACTTGAGAAGCTATATAAACCTGTCTTTCAACTGTTTTACAGTTGAGTACTACTTTTCAGTGACTTATGGTGGATTCAAACACTGGTTTCATGTGAACTAACTCTATTTCAAGGATTTCTGCAGTGTACAACATCCTTTCTATTCTAGACACTTACATTTTGATGGTTTTCCAGTTGTTCTAACACAATTCTATGATATTTATTAGTATTTGCTCTGAATTACTATGCTTTCTTGCAGTGTCCTTTAATGAGCCTTCTGCTCTACTTGTGGGACTTCATCACTTGTAGCAACATCTTTATACATTCATCTCTGAACTTGAGAAGCTATATACACTTGTTTCCCAACTGTTTTACAGTTGAATATTACTTTTCAGTGAATTCTGTTGGTTCCAAACACTGGTTTCATGTGAACTAACTCTATTTCAAGGATTTCCGCAGTGTACAACATCCTTTCTAGACTAGACACTTACATTTTGATGGTTTTCTCCTTGGTCTCACACAATTCCATGATATTCATTAATATTTGCTTTGAGTTACTACAGATTTCTAGCTGTGTCCTATAGTGTCCCTTCTGCTCAACTAGTGGGACTTCACCACATGTAAAAACAACTTCATACATTCTTCCCTGAATTTGAGAAGCTATATACACTTGTCTCTCAACTGTTTTACTGTTGAATGCTACTTTTCAGTGAATTCTAGTGGGTTGAAACACTGGTTTCTTGTGAACTAACTCTATTTCAAGGATTTCTGCAGTGTACAACATCCTTTCTAGACTATACACTTATATTTTGATGGTTTTCCACTTGCTCTCACACAATTCTATGATATTCATTAATATTTGCTCTGAATTACTACAGATTTCTAGCTGTGTCCTGTAATGGGCCCTCTGCTCTACTTGTGGGAATTCACCACATGTAAAAACAACTTCATACACTCTTCTCAGAACTTGAGAAGCTATATACACTTGTCTTTCAACAGTTTTACAGTTCAATGCTAAATTTCATTGTATTCTAGGGGTTTCAAAAATGGTTTCATGTGAACTAACTCTATTTCAAGGATTTCTGCAGTGTACAACATCCTTTCTAGACTAGACACTTACATTTTGATGTCTTTTCCACTTGGTCTCTCACAATTCTGTGATACTCATTAGTATTTGCTCTGAATTACTACTGCTTTCTTGCAGTGTCGTATAATGGGCCTTCTGCTCTACTTGTTGGACTTCTCCACAAGTACAAACAACATTATACACTCTTCTCTGAGCTTGAGAATCTATATACACTTGTCTTTCAACTGTTTTACAGTTGAATACTATTATTCACTGAATTCTGGTTGTTTCAAACGCTGGTTTCATGTGCACTAACTCTATTTCAAGGATTTCTGCAGTGTACAACATCCTTTCTAGACTAGACACTTACATTTTGATGGTTTTCCACTTGTTCTCACTAAATTCTATGATATTCATTAGTATTTGCTCTGAATTACTACTGATTTCTAGCTGTGTCCTATAATGGGACTTCTGCTCTACTTGTGGGACTTCACCACATGTAAAAACAACTTCGTACACTCTTCTCTGAACTTGAGAGCTATATACACTTGTCTTTCAACAGTTTTACAGTTGAATGCTAATTTTCATTGTATTCTAGGGGTTTCAAACACTGTTTTCATGTGAACTAACTCTATTTCCAGGATTTCTGCAGTGTACAACATCCCTTCTAGACTAGACACATACATTTTGATGTTTTTCCACTTGTTCTCACACAATTCTATGATATTCATTAGTATTTGCTCTGAATTACTACTGATTTCTAGCTGTGTCCTCTAATGGGCCTTCTGCTCTACTTGTGGGACTTCACCACATGTAGAAACAACTTTATACACTCTTCTCTGAACTTGAGAAGCTATATACACCTGTCTTTCAACTGTTTTACAGTTGAATACTACTTTTCAGTGAATTCTGTTGCTTTCAAACACTGCTTTCATGTGAACTAACTCTATTTCCAGGATTTCTGCAGTGTACAACATCCTTTCTAGACTAGACACTTACATTTTGATGGTTTTCCACTTGTTCTCACACAATTCTATGATATTCATTAATATTTGCTCTGAAATACTACTGATTTCTATCTGTGTCTCATAATAGGCCTTCTGCTCTATTTGTGGGACTTCACCATATGTAAAAACAACTTCATAGATTCTTCTCTTAACTTAAGAAGCTATATACACTTGTCTTTCAACAGTTTTACAGTTGAATGCTAATTTTCATTGTATTCTAGGGGTGTCAAACACTGGTTTCATGTGAACTAACTCTATTTCCAGGATTTCTGCAGTGTACAACATCCTTTCTAGAGTAGGCACTTACATTTTGATGTCTTTTACACTTGGTCTCTCACAATTCTGTGATACTGATTAGTATTTCCTCTGAATTACTACTGCTTTCTTCCAGTATCCTATAATAGCTCTTCTGCTCTACTTGTGGGACTTCACCACATGTTGAAACAACTTCATACACTCTTCTCTGAACTTGAGAAGCTATATACACTTGTCTTTCAACTGTTTTACAGTTGAAAACAACTTTTCAGTGAATTCTGGTGGTTTCAAACCAAGGTTTCATGTGAAATAACTCTATTTCAAGGATTTCCGCACTGTACAATATCCTTTCTAGACTAGACACTTACATTTTGATGTCTTTTCCACTTGGTCTCTCACAATTCTGTGATACTCATTAGTATTTGCTTTGAATTACTACTGCTTTCTTGCAGTGTCGTATAATGGGCCTTCTGCTCTACTTGTTGGACTTCTCCACAAGTACAAACAACATTATACACTCTTCTCTGAACTTGTGAAGCTATATACACTTGTCTTTCAACTGTTTTACAGTTGAAAACTACTTTTCAGTGAATTCTGGTTGTTTCAAACACTGGTTTCATGTGCACTAACTCTATTTCAAGGATTTCTGCAGTGTACAACATCCTTTCTAGACTGGACACTTACATTTTGATGGTTTTCCACTTGTTCTCACACAATTCTATGATATTCATTAATATTTGCTCTGAAATACTACTGCTTTCTTGCACTGTCCTATAATAGCTCTTCTGCTCTACTTGTGGGACTTCACCACATGTAGAAACAACTTCATACTCT
This sequence comes from Cnephaeus nilssonii, assembly GCF_951640355.1. Classification (NCBI taxonomy): domain Eukaryota; kingdom Metazoa; phylum Chordata; class Mammalia; order Chiroptera; family Vespertilionidae; genus Cnephaeus; species Cnephaeus nilssonii. Next base: position 43,906 of record NW_027645575.1, on the reverse strand, counting down.
CTTCTCTGAACTTGAGAAGCTATATACACTTTTCTTTCAACTGTTTTACAGTTGAAAACTACTTTTCAGTGACTTCTGGTGGTTTCAAACACTGGTTTCATGTGAACTAACTCTATTTCAAGGATTTCTGCAGTGTACAACATCCTTTCTAGACTAGACACTTACATTTTGATGTCGTTTCCAGTTGGTCTCTCACAATTCTGTTATACTCATTAGTATTTGCTCTGAATTACTACTGCTTTCTTGCAGTGTCCTATAATAGCTCTTCTGCTGTACTTGTGGGACTTCACCACATGTAAAAACAACTTCATACACTCTTCTCTGAACATTAGAGGCTATATACACTTGTCTCTCAACTGTTCTACTGTTGAATGCTACTTTTCAATAAATTCTTGTGGGTTCAAACACTGGTTTCTTGTGAACTAACTCTATTTCAAGGATTTCTGCAGTGTACAACATCCTTTCTAGACTATACACTTACATTTTGATGGTTTTCCACTTGTTCTCACAAAATTCCATGCTATTCATTAATATTTGCTCTGAATTACTACAGATTTCTAGCTGTGTCCTGTAATGGGCCCTCTGCTCTACTTGTGGGACTTCACCACATGTAAAAACAACTTCATACACTCTTCTCTGAACTTGAGAAGCTATATACACTTGTCTTTCCACAGTTTTACAGTTGAATGCTAATTTTTTTTTGTATTCTAGGGGTTTCAAACACTGGTTTCATGTGAACTAACTCTATTTCCAAGATTTCTGCAGTGTATAACATCCTTTATAGACTAGACACTTACATTTTGATGTCTATTGCACTTGGTCTCTCACAATTCTGTGATACTCATTAGTATTTGCTCAGAATTACTACTGCTTTCTTGCAGTGTCCTTTAATGGGCCTTCTGCTCTACTTGTGGGACTTCACCACTTGTAGAAACAACTTTATACATTCTTCTCTGAATTAGAGAAGCTATATACACTTGTCTTTCAACTGTTTTACTGTTGAATACTACTTTTCAGTGAATTCTGATGGTTTCAAACACGAGTTTCATGTGAACTAACACTATTTCAAGGATTTCCGCAGTGTACAACATCCTTTCTAGACTAGACACTTACATTTTGATGGTTTTCTACTTATTCTCACACAATTCCATGCTATTAATTAATATTTGCTCTGAATTACTACTGATTTCTAGCTGTGTCCTGTAATGGGCCTTCTGCTCTACTTGTGGGACTTCTCCACAAGTACAAACAATATTATACACTCTTCTCTGAGCTTTGGAAGCTATATACACTTGTCTTTCAACTGTTTTACAGTTGAAAACTACTTTTCAGTGACTTCTGGTGGTTTCAAACACTGGTTTCATGTGAGCTAACTCTATTTCAAGGATTTCCGCAGTGTACAACATGCATTCTACACTAGACACTTACATTTTGATGACTTTTCCACTTGGTCTCTCACAATTCTGTGATACTCATTAGTATTTGCTCTGAATTACCAGTCCTTTCTTGCAGTGTCCTATAATAGCCCTTCTGCTCTACTTGTGGGACTTCACCACCTGTAGAAACAACTTTATACACTCTTCTCTGAACTTAAGAAGCTATATACACCTGTCTTTCAACTGTTTTACAGTTGAATACTACTTTTCAATGAATTCTGTTGGTTTCAAACACTGCTTTCATGTAATCTAACTCTATTTCCAGGATTTCTGCAGTGTACAACATCCTTTCTAGACTACACACTTACATTTTGATGGTTTTCCACTTGTTCTCACACAATTCTATGATATTCATTAATATTTGCTCTGAAATACTACTGATTTCTAGCTGTGTCTTATAATGGGCCATCTGCTCTATTTGTGGGACTTCACCACATGTAAAAACAACTTCATACATTCTTCTCTGAACTTGAGAAGCTATATACACTTGTCTTTCAACAGTTTTACAGTTGAATGCTAATTTTCATTGTATTCTAGGGGTTTCAAACACTGGTTTCATGTGAACTAACTCTAATTCCAGGATTTTGCAGTGTACAACATCCTTTCTAGACTAGACACTTACATTTTGATGTCTTTTCCACTTGGTCTCTCACAATTCTATGATATTCATTAGTATTTGCTCTGAATTACTACTGCTTTCTTGCTGTGTCTTATAATGGGCCTTCTGCTCTATTTGTGGGACTTCACCACATGTAAAAACAACTTCATACATTCTTCTCTGAACTTGAGAAGCTATATACACTTCTCTTTCAACAGATTTACAGTGGAATGCTAATTTTCATTGTATTCTAGGGGTTTCAAACACTGTTTTCATGTGAACTAACTCAATTTCCAGGATTTATGCAGTGTACAACATCCCTTCTAGACTAGACACTTACATTTTGATGTTTTTCCACTTGTTCTCACACAATTCTATGACATTCATTAGTATTTGCTCTGAATTACTACTGATTTCTAGCAGTGTCCTCTAATGGGCCTTCTGCTCTACTTGTGGGACTTCACCACATGTAGAAACAACTTTATACACTCGTCTCTGAACTTGAGAAGGTATATACACCTATCTTTCAACTGTTTTACAGTTGAATACTACTTTTCAGTGACTTCTGGTGGTTTCAAACGCTGGTTTCATGTGAACTAACTCTATTTAAAGGATTTCCTCAGTGTACAACATCCTTTCTAGACTAGACACACTTACATTTTGATTGTTTTCCACTTGTTCTCACACAATTCTATGTTATTTATTAGTATTTGCTCTGAATTACTACTGATTTCTAGCTGTGTCCTATTTTGGGCTCTCTACTCTACTTGTTGGACTTCTCCACAAGTACAAACTATATTATACAATCATCTCTGAGCTTGAGAATCTATATACACTTCTCTGTCAACTGTTTTACAGTTCAATACTATTATTCAGTGAATTCTGGTTGTTTCAAACACTGGTTTCATGTGAACTAACTCTATTTCAAGGATTTCTACAGTGTACAACATACTTTCTAGACTAGACATTACATTTTATGGTTTTCCACTTGTTCTCAAACAATTCTATGATATTCATTATTATTTGCTCTGAATTACTACTGCTTTCTTGCAGTGTCCTATAATGGGCCATCTGCTCTACTTGTGGGACTTCACCACATGTAGAAACAACTTTATACACTCTTCTCTGAACTTGAGAAGCTATATAAACTTGTCTTTCAACTGTTTTACAGTAGAATACTACTTTTCATTGAATTCTGTTTTTTTCGAACACTGGTTTCATGTGAACTAACTCTATTTCAAGGATTTCTGCAGTGTACAACATCCTTTATGAACTAGACACTTGCATTTTGATGGTTTTCCACTTGTTCTCACACAATTCTATGATATTCATTAGTATTTGCTCTGAATTACTACTGATTTCTAGCTGTGTCTTCTAATGGGCCTTCTGCTCTACTTGTGGGACTTCACCACATGTAAAAACAACTTTATACACTCTTCTCTGAACTTGAGAAGCTATATACACTTGTCTTTCAAATGTTTTACAGTTGAATACTACTTTTCAGTGAATTCTGTTGGTTTCAAACACTGGTTTCATGTGAACTAACTCTATTCCCAGGATTTTTGCAGTGTACAACATCCTTTCTAGACTAGACACTTACATTTTGATGGTTTTCCACTTGTTCTCACACAATTCTATGATATTCATTAATATTTGCTCTGAAATACTACTGATTTCTAACTGTGTCTTATAATAGGCCTTCTGCTCTATTTGTGGGACTTCACCACATGTAGAAACAACTTTATACACTCTTCTCTGAACTTGAGAAGCTATATACACTTGTCTTTCAACAGTTTTACAGTTGAATGCTAATTTTCATTGTATTCTAGGGGTTTCAAACACTGGTTTCATGTGAACTAACCCTATTTCCAGGATTTCTGCAGTGTACAACATCCTTTCTAGACTAGACTCTTACATTTTGATGTCTTTTCCACTTGGTCTCTCACAATTCTGTGATACTCATTAGTATTTGCTCTGAATTACTACTGCTTTCTTGCAGTGTCCTATAATGGGCCGTCTGCTCTACTTGTGGGACTTCACCACTTGTAGAAACAACTTTATACATTCTTATCTGAATTATAGAAGCTATATACACTTGTCCTTCAACTGTTTTCCGGTAAAATACTACTTTTCAGTGAATTCTGATGTTTTCAAACACTGGTTTCAAGTGAACTAACTCTATTTCAAGGATTTCTACAGTGTAAAACATCCCTTCTAGACTAGACACTTACATTTTGATGGTTTTCTACTTGTTCTCACACAATTCCATGATATTCATTAATATTTGCTCTGAATTACTACTGATTTCTAGCTGTGTCCTGTAATGGGCCTTCTGCTCTACTTGTGGGACTTCTCCACAAGTACAAAGAATATTATACACTCTTCTCTGAGCTTTGGAAGCTATATACACTTGTCTTTCAACTGTTTTACAGTTGAAAACTACTTTTCAGTGACTTCTGGTGGTTTCAAACACTGGTTTCATGTGAGCTAACTCTATTTCAAGGATTTCCGCAGTGTACAACATGCATTCTACACTAGACACTTACATTTTGAATGACTTTTCCACTTGGTCTCTCACAATACTGTGATACTCATTAGTATTTGCTCTGAATTACTACTGCTTTCTTGCAGTGTCCTATAATAGCCCTTCTGCTCTACTTGTGGGACTTCACCACATGTAGAAACAACTTTATACACTCTTCTCTGAACTTGTGTAGCTATATAAACTTGTCTTTCAACAGTTTTACAGTTGAATGGTAATTTTCATTGTATTCTAGGGGTTTCAAACACTGGTTTCATGTAAACTAACTCTATTTCCACGATTTCTGCAGTGTACAACATCCCTTCTAGACTAGACACTTACATTTTGATGGTTTTCTACTTGTTCTCACACAATTCCATGATATTCATTAATATTTGCTCTGAATTACTACTGATTTCTAGCTGTGTCCGGTAATGGGCCTTCTGCTCTACTTGTGGGACTTCTCCACAAGTACAAACAATATTATACACTCTTCTCAGAACTTGAGAAGCTATATACACTTGTCTTTCAACTGTTTTACAGTTGAATACTACTTTTCAGTGACTTCTGGTGGTTTCAAACACTGGTTTCATGTGAAGTAACTCTATTCAAGGATTTCTGCAGTGTACAACATCCCTTCTAGACAAGACACTTACATTTTGATGTCTTTTCCACCTGGTCTCTCACAATTCTGTGATACTCATTAGTATTTGCTCTGAATTACTACTGCTTTCTTGCAGTGTCCTATAATGGACCTTCTGCTCTACTTGTGGGACTTCACCACTTTTAGAAACAAATTTATACATTCTTATCTGAATTAGAGAAGCTATATACACTTGTCCTTCAACTGTTTTACTGTTGAATACTACTTTTCAGTGAATTCTGATGGTTTCAAACACTGGTTTCATGTGAACTAACTCTATTTCAAGGATTTCTGCAGTGTACAACATCCTTTCTAGACAAGACACATTTTGATTATTTTCCACTGGTTCTCACACAATTCTATGATATTCATTAGTATTTGCTCTGAATTACTACTGATTTCTAGCTGTGTCCTCTAATGGGCCTTCTGCTCTACTTGTGGGACATCACCACATGTAGAAACAACTTTATACACTCTTCTCTGAACTTGAGAAGCTATATACACTTTTTTCCCAACTGTTTTACAGTTGAATACTACTTTTCAGTGAATTCTGGTGGTTTCAAACACTAGTTTCATGTGAACTAACTCTATTTCAAGGATTTCCGCAGTGTACAACATCCTTTCTAGACTAGACACTTACATTTTGATGGTTTTCTACTTATTCTCACACAATTCCATGCTATTCATTAATATTTTCTCTGAATTACTACAGATTTCTAGCTGTGTCCTATAATGGGCCCTCTGCTCTACTTGTGGGACTTCACCACATGTAAAAACAACTTCATACACTCTTCTCTGAACTTGAGAAGCTATATACACTTGTCTTTCAACAGTTTTACTGTTGAATGCTAATTTTCCTTGTATTCTAAGGGTTTCAAACACTGGTTTCATGTGAACTAACTCTATTTCCAGGATTTCTGCAGTGTACAACATCCTTTCTAGACTAGACACTTACATTTTGATGTCTTTTCCACCTGGTCTCTCACAATTCTGTGATACTCATTAGTATTTGCTCTGAATTACTACTGCTTTCTTGCAGTGTCCTATAATGGACCTTCTGCTCTACTTGTGGGACTTCACCACTTGTAGAAACAACTTTATACATTCTTATCTGAATTAGAGAAGCTATATACACTTGTCCTTCAACTGTTTTCCTGTTGAATACTACTTCTCAATGAATTCTGATGGTTTCAAACACTGGTTTCATGTGAACTAACTCTATTTCAAGGATTTCTGCAGTGTACAACATCCTTTCTAGACTAGACACTTACATTTTGATGTCTTTGTTACTTGGTCTCTTACAATTCTGTGATACTCATTAGTATTTGCTCTGAATTACTACTGCTTTCATGCAGTGCCCTATAATAGCCCTTCTGCTCTACTTGTGGGACTTCACCACATGTAGAAACAACTTCATACACTCTTCTCTGAACTTGAGAAGCTATATACACTTGTCTTTCAACTGTTTTACAGTTGATAACTACTTTTCAGTGACTTCTGGTGGTTTCAAACACTGGTTTCATGTGAACTAACTCTATTTGAAGGATTTCTGCAGTGTACAACATCCCTTCTAGACTAGACACTTACATTTTGATGGTTTTCCACTTGTTCTCACACAATTCTATGATATTCATTAGTATTTTCTCTGAATTACTACTGCTTTCTTGCAGTGTCCTATAATAGCCCTTCTGCTCTACTTGTGAGACTTCACCACATGTGGAAACAACTTCATACACTCTTCTCTGAACTTGAGAAGCTATATACACTTGTCTTTCAACTGTTTTACAGTTGAAAACTACTTTTCAGTGACTTCTGGTGGTTTCAAACACTGGTTTCATGTGAACTAACTCTATTTGAAGGATTTCTGCAGTGTACAACATCCCTTCTAGACTAGACACTTACATTTTGATGGTTTTCTACTTATTCTCACACAATTCTATGATATTCATTAGTATTTGCTCTGAATTACTACTGACTTCTAGCTGTCCTCTAATGGGCCTTCTGCTCTACTTGCGGGACTTCACCACATGTAGAAACAACTTTATACACTCTTCTCTGAACTTTAGAAGCTATATACACCTGTCTTTCAAATGTTTTACAGTTGAATACTACTTTTCAGTGAATTCTGTTGGTTTCAAACACTGGTTTCATGTGAACTAACTCTATTCCCAGGATTTCTGCAGTGTACAACATCCTTCCTAGACTAGACACTTACATTTTGATGGTTTTCCACTTGTTCTCACACAATTCTATGATATTCATTAATATTTGCTCTGAAATACTACTGATTTCTAGCTGTGTCTTATAATAGGCCTTCTGCTCTATTTGTGGGACTTCACCACATGTAGAAACAACTTTATACACTCTTCTCTGAACTTTAGAAGCTATATACACTTGTTTCCCAACTGTTTTACAGTTGAATACTACTTTTCAGTGAATTCTGGTGGTTTCAAACACTGGTTTCATGTGAACTAACTCTATTTCAAGGATTTCCGCAGTGTACAACATCCTTTCTAGACTAGACACTTACATTTTGATGGTTTTCTACTTATTCTCACACAATTCCATGCTATTCATTACTGCTAATTTCTAGCTGTGTCGTATAATGGGCCTTCTGCTCTACTTGTGGGACTTCTCCACAAGTACAAACAACATTATACACTCTTCTCTGAACTTGAGAAGCTATATAGACTTGTCTTTCAACTGTTTTACAGTTGAAAACTACTTTTCTGTGACTTCTGGTGGTTTTAAACACTGGTTTCATGTGAACTAACTCTATTTCAAGGATTTCTGCAGTGTACAACATCCCTTCTAGATTAGACACTTACATTTTGATGGTTTTCCACTTGTTCTCACACAATTCTGTGATACTCATTAGTGTTTGCTCTGAATTAATACTGCTTTCTTTTTTTTTTAATTTCTTTATTGATTAAGGTGTCACATATTTGTCCTCATCCCCCCATTCCCATCCCACACCCCTCCCCATGGATGCCCCAACCCCCTGTTGAACTTAACCATTGGTTAGGCTCATATGCATGCACACAAGACCTTTGGTTGATCTCTCCCCCCTCCCCACACCCTCCCCTATCCTCCCTCTGAGGCCCAATAGTCCGATCGATGCCTCCTTGTTTCTAGTTCTATTCTTGTTCATCAGTCTATGTTGTTCATCATTTCCCCTAGATGAGCGAAATCATGTGTCACTAGAGATATACTTATAAGAATTGAATGTGAGACGAGCAATAATAGTTATGCTGACAGGCAAATGAATCAGTCTGTAGTGAGTTTCTTTCTGGACCAATAGTTCTTTTGAGACCCAATATCAATGTCCACCAGTTCCTTATGAGTACATGTCGGCACTGACCCCTCAGCTCTGGATGGTGGAGAAATGGTGGTAATGCAGGTCCGACTCCCTCTGGTTTGGTCTCGGCCGGACCCAGGGGCACGGCTTCACCCGGATCCAGGGGCCCATGGCCACACCTGGACCCGGGACCCAGTCTCACCCGGATCCAGGTGCACACGGCCTCGCCCAGACCCAGGATTCAGCTTCACCCGGACCCAGGGGCGCATGGCCTCACCCGGACCCGGGATCTAGCTTCCCCAGGACCCAGGGGCACGTGGCCTCACACGGACCCAGTGGCGCGTGGCCTCTCCCAGACCCAGGGTCGCGTGGCCTCAAACGGATCCAGGGGCCCACGGCCTCACGTGGACCTGGGACCCAGGCTCAACCGGATGCAGGGGCCCATGGCTTCACCCGGACCCGGGACCCAGCCTCACCCGGATCCAGGGGCACACGGCCTCGCCCAGACCCAGGATTCAGTTTAACCTAGGTTAATATCTAAGAAAGTATTTCAAACACTAGAAATACGTGAATAAATGGCCTTAATATCTGTCCAACATTGTTTCCTGACAAGCAAATCGTGTTCAAAGAACATAGAACCGAGTTGGATGCTGTTTACATTTATAATTAAGAGACAATGAGTTGGCGTTTTTGAAAGAGGACCGGTTAGGCCTTTAAACAGGAAGTGATGACGTCACCAAGGGGGAGGGGCCATGAGGGCAGGTTTAATTTATCCCAGGAGATAATGATTTAGCAGGGGGCCCAGCTAGGAGTGATGACGTCATCGAGGTTATTTCTGGTGTTGGGGTTAGAGAATTGGGGTTCTGGCTGGGGTTACGGTTAGGATAAGGGTTCGGGCTAGGTAAGGTTCAGGCTCAGGTTAGGGCTAGCTTTAGGATTAGGGTTAGAGGGTTAGGGACAGGTTTAAGGTCACGGTGCAGTAAGGTTGGGTATTCACAATAAATGAGCTTCAACCACTGGACAAATTGGAGTGTAGCACTGAGAATTTACAACTCCAGACTACGGAAATATTTAGAAATGTGCTTCAGACACTAGGAATACATATGCCAATAGACTGAATATCTGAACAGCACAATTTTGTCACTGGGAAATCTTGTTCAAACCGCTGAGAACCGAGTGTGACACTGTTTACATTTATTTTTCCCGACAAAAGGAGTTGGCGTTTTCGGGAAAAGGAGTTGCTGAAACACTAAAAAATTCATTTTCCTAGAGCTATAGAATAGTATGAAAGTATTGAGAACACTATGAAATCAAAATGTTAGTTAGGCTAGGCTTCCAAGTAGTGTTTTAAAGTACCTTTAAAAAGCCGGTATGACACCCGTGTTAAAATGAAAACTCTCAGAGCTCAAAACAACAGAACAGGGGGATGTCTCAGAGTGTCTCTAGAACTCTTGGAATACGTTTTAGAACACGAACATCTGTACTGAATTTTGAAATACTGAGAATTTGTATCCAAAGCGCTGTGAAAAGTAGGGTAGACTTTCAAGTGGTAATAATGGTTAAAGTACTGGTATATTTGTAAAAAACGCTGTTTCAGCAACTTGGAATTCACAATGAAGGAGTTTGAGACACTGGAAGAGAGAGACACCAACTCGGGGAATTCACAATGAAAACCTAGGGTAATCTCTAAGAAAGTGTTTCAAACACTAGAAATACGTGAATAAAGGGCCTTAATATCTGTCACACATTGTTTCCTGAAAAGCAAATCGTGTTCAAAGAACATAGAACCGAGTTGAATGCTGTTTACATTTATAATTAAGAGACAATGAGTTGGCGTTTTTGAAAGAGGCCTGGTTAGGCCATTAAACAGGAACTGATGATGTCACCAAGGGGGAGGGGCCATGAGGGCAGGTTTAATTGATCCCAGGAGATAATGATTACCTTTGGGCCCAGCTTGGAGTGATGACGTCATCGAGGTTAGTTCTGGTGTTGGGGTTAGAGAATTGGGTTCTGGCTAGGGTTAGGGTTAGGGTTAGGATAAGGGTTCGGGCTAGGTAGGGTTCAGGCTCAGGTTAGGGCTAGGTTTAGGGTTAGGGTTAGAGAGTTAGGGACAGGGTTAAGGTCACGGTGCAGTAAGGTTGGGTATTCACAATGAATGAGCTTCAACCACTGGACAAATTGGAGTTAGCACTGAGAATTTACAACTCCAGACTAGGGAAATATTTAGAAATGTGCTTCAGACACTAGGAATACATATGCCAATAGACTGAATATATGAACAGCACAATTTTGTCACTGGGAAATCTTGTTCAAACCGCTGAGAACCGAGTGTGACACTGTTTACATTTATTTTTCCCGTCAAAAGTCGGCGTTTTCGGGAAAAGGAGTTGGTGAAACACTGAAAAATTCATTTTCCTAGAACTATAGAATAGTATGAAAGTATTGAGAACACTATGAAATAAAAATGTTAGTTAGGCTAGGGTTCCAAGTAGTGTTTTAAAGTACCGTTAAAAAGCCGGTATGACACCCGAGTTAAAATGAAAACTCTCAGAGCTCAAAACAACAGAACAGGGGGATGTCTCAGAGTGTCTCTAGAACTCTTGGAATATGTTTTAGAACACGAACATCTGTACTGAATTTTGAAATACTGAGAATTTGTATCCAAAGCGCTGTGAAAAGTAGGGTAGACTTTCAAGTGGTAATAATGGTTAAAGTACTGGTATATTTGTAAAAAACGCTGTTTCAGCAAATTGGAATTCACAATGATGGAGCTTGAGACACTGGAAGAGAGAGACTCCAACTCGGGCAATTCACAATGAAAACCTAGGTTAATATCTAAGAAAGTGTTTCAAACACTAGAAATACGTGAATAAAGGGCCTTAATATCTGTCACACATTGTTTCCTGACAAGCAAATCGTGTTCAAAGAACATAGAACCGAGTTGAATGCTATTTACATTTATAATTAAGAGACAATGAGTTGGCGATTTTGAAAGAGGCCTGGTTAGCCCATTAAACAGGAAGTGATGACGTCACCAAGGGGGAAGGGCCATGAGGGCAGGTTTAATTGATCCCAGGAGATAATGATTTAGCAGGGGGCCCAGCTAGGAGTGATGACATCATTGAGGTTAGTTCTGGTGTTGGGGTTAGAGAATTGGGTTCTGGCTAGGGTTAGGGTTAGAATAAGGGTTCGAGCTAGGTAGGGTTCAGGCTCAGGTTAGGGCTAGGTTTAGGGTTAGGGTTAGAGGGTTAGGGACAGGGTTAAGGTCACGGTGCAGTAAGGTTGGGTATTCACAATGAATGAGCTTCAACCACTGGACAAATTGGAGTTAGCACTGAGAATTTACAACTCCAGACTAGGGAAATATTTAGAAATGTGCTTCAGACACTAGGAATACATATGCCAATAGACTGAATATCTGAACAGCACAATTTTGTCACTGGGAAATCTTGTTCAAACCGCTGAGAACCGAGTGTGACACTGTTTACATTTATTTTTCCCGACAAAAGGAGTTGGCGTTTTCGGGAAAAGGTGTTGGTGAAACCCTGAAAAATTCATTTTCCTAGAGCTATAGAATAGTATGAAAGTATTCAGAACACTATGAAATCAAAATGTTAGTTAGGCTAGGGTTCCAAGTAGTGTTTTAAAGTACCTTTAAAAAGCCTGTATGACACCCGTGTTAAAATGAAAACTCTCGGAGCTCAAAACAACAGAACAGGGGGATGTCTCAGAGTGTCTCTAGAACTCTTGGAATACGTTTTAGAACACGAACATCTGTACTGAATTTTGAAATACTGAGAATTTGTATCCAAAGCGCTGTGAAAAGTAGGGTAGACTTTCAAGTGGTAATAATGGTTAAAGTATGGTATATTTGTAAAAAACGCTGTTTCACCAAATTGGAATTCACAATGAAGGAGCTTGAGACACTGGAAGAGAGAGACTCCAACACGGGCAATTCACAATGAAAACCTAGGTTAATATCTAAGAAAGTGTTTCAAACACTAGAAATACGTGAATAAAGGGCCTTAATATCTGTCACACATTGTTTCCTGACAAGCAAATTGTGTTCAAAGAACATAGAACCGAGTTGGATGCTATTTACATTGATAATTAAGAGACAATGAGTTGGCGTTTTTGAAAGAGGCCTGGTTAGGCCATTAAACAGGAAGTGATGACGTCACCAAGGGTGAGGGGCCATGAGGGCAGGTTTAATTGATCCCAGGAGATAATGATTTAGCAGGGGGCCCAGCTAGGAGTGATGACCTCATCGAGGTTAGTTCTACTGTTGGGGTTAGAGAATTGGGTTCTGGCTAGGGTTAGGGTTAGGATAAGGGTTCGGGCTAGGTAGGGTTCAGGCTCAGGTTAGGGCTAGGTTTAGGCTTAGGGTTAGAGGGTTAGGGACAGGGTTAAGGTCACGGTGCAGTAAGGTTGGGTATTCACAATGAATGTGCTTCAACCACTGGACAAATTGGAGTTAGCACTGAGAATTTACAACTCCAGACTAGGGAAATATTTAGAAATGTGCTTCAGACACTAGGAATACATATGCCAATAGACTGAATATCTGAACAGCACAATTTTGTCACTGGGAAATCTTGTTCAAACCGCTGAGAACCGAGTGTGACACTGTTTACATTTATTTTCCCCTCAAAAGGAGTTGGCGTTATCGGTAAAGGAGTTGGTGAAACACTGAAAAATTCATTTTCCTAGAATCTATCAAATAGTATGAAAGTATTGAGAACACTATGAAATAAAAATGTTAGTTAGGCTAGGGTTCCAAGTAGTGTTTTAAAGTACCTTTAAAAAGCCGGTATGACACCCGTGTTAAAATGAAAACTCTCAGAGCTCAAAACAACAGAACAGGGGGATGTCTCAGAGTGTCTCTAGAACTCTTGGAATACGTTTTAGAACACGAACATCTGTACTGAATTTTGAAATACTGAGAATTTGTATCCAAAGCGCTGTGAAAAGTAGGGTAGACTTTCAAGTGGTAATAATGGTTAAAGTATGGTATATTTGTAAAAAACGCTGTTTCACCAAATTGGAATTCACAATGAAGGAGCTTGAGACACTGGAAGAGAGAGACTCCAACTCGGGCAATTCACAATGAAAACCTAGGTTAATATCTAAGAAAGTGTTTCAAACACTAGAAATACGTGAATAAAGGGCCTTAATATCTGTCACACATTGTTTTCTGACAAGCAAATCATGTTCAAAGAACATAGAACCGAGTTGGATGCTATTTACATTGATAATTAAGAGACAATGAGTTGGCGTTTTTGAAAGAGGCCTGGTTAGGCCATTAAACAGGAAGTGATGACGTCACCAAGGGTGAGGGGCCATGAGGGCAGGTTTAATTGATCCCAGGAGATAATGATTTAGCAGGGGGCCCAGCTAGGAGTGATGACGTCATCGAGGTTAGTTCTGGTGTTAGGGTTAGAGAATTGGGGTTCTGGCTAGGGTTAGGGTTAGGATAAGGGTTCGGGCTAGGTAGGTTTCAGGCTCAGGTTAGGGCTAGGTTTAGCGTTAGGGTTAGAGGGTTAGGGACAGGGTTAAGGTCACGGTGCAGTAAGGTTGGGTATTCACAATGAATGAGCTTCAACCACTGGACAAATTGGAGTGTAGCACTGTTATAGTAATAGTGATAAGAATAATATAGAATAAGTATCAAAATGTGGAATTACAGTGTGATATTAAAATATGATGTTAAAAAATATTGAATGTAATGTAAACAGGTTGATTAAACACCCCTGAGTGGCCTCTATGTAGAAAATAAAAAAGTAAAGTGATCTGTTCCCCATATGTAAAACCAGATATGCAAGTCTCCTGGGACCCGCTGATAAGACACACTGAAGACGCCCATCTAGGCACATAAAAAGAGGAAGCACCAGAGGAAGATCAGAGAGGCCTGCTCTGCTCCTCCACAGATGGTCACTCTCCACCCCCCTTTCTGCATCTGCCCAAGCTCTGCAGTGGACCGTGAGTCCAAACAGTGAGCCGGAAAGTGAGGCCTCAAGCAAGACGCCGAGCCGCAGCTGCAAAGTCCAACGTCCAGTGTGTGTGTCTGTCGGCGCGGATCCCCGGGTGGCCTGCCGAGGTCTGGAAACCTCCAGGACTCTGGTAAGTAAACCGTGTGTGATTCGTGCATTGCATGTCTGTCTCCTGTGTAATTTATGCTCGGTCAATATTAAGTAAGTACCTTGGGTTGTACGTGTCAGTTTAGAGACTGGCTGAGGCACCCTTGGTCACCTGTGCTTACGTCCCTGAAGGAGAAATTGGGACAATTGGCGTAGTCGGCAGTTGCTAAATTAAAATTGGACATTAAGGGGGTAAGTGAAACCAAATTTCCTAAATTAATTTTTCTAAATTGCTCCGGGCACAGCGGAGATCAATTTGAATAAGAGAGAAAAGGGGAAGCTTCTAGCCAAATCTGATGTCAAGTGTTGGGCCTGCTAAGAGCAGATAATGTCGTCCACCCAAACCCGAAAGTAATCAGGCATAGAGAACCGATCGGTGTCACTTCTGAAAAACCTTGAGCTTGCTTCAAACTAAAAGTTGTCCACCGTAAGGGCACGCCCAGGAGAGGCTGACTCCCGAAGGCAAACGCCGGAGGGTCCTAGCAGTTTCTCTGCCCAAACGGAGCCGTGCAGAAGGGTTATATCTGCCGACTGTTTATGCAAGCAAGGGGCTGTGGAGGCAGCCAAGAGGAAGGACACGCGAAAGGGGAAACTAGGCTTGAGAAATCGGTGGAGGGACCCAAGTTGGCGGATTATACCAACCGACAGCTTACGTAGGCAGCACAACCGTGGCATAAACGGTACGGAGGAATTGTGGCTGGAAAGAATAATTCTCTCATTGCAAATTACGGAAAGAAAGAGGAATATATATATAAATATAGATTTTATAAATGAATGGCAGAGCATAAATTACAAAACAGGATCCTGAATTTCTTAAGAAAGGCTCACAATTATCTCTTTCTTTGCAATATATACCTGACTGAAGTCCAGAGGGAAACTTCCCCTTGTGCCATCTATCCCTTTGGGAGAGCAGGTCCTAAAATAATAATTTGTCCGGACTGCCTTCAAGATAGGAAGGAAGATTAAAATGGAATAACTCAGAAGCTTCTAGCAGAAACTAAGGAGGAATAAAGAACGACTAGCTAACATACCGGCCGAAAGTAAATGGTGCACCCTAGAGGACAGCCTCAGGGAGAAATGCAAGGTCAGATACACTCCCAGATTGGGAGAGAAAGTAAGCAATAACCCTGATACATTAATACCAGTAATTCAAAGGGCTTCACCTGAAGAGGTGATCCCAATACTTCTACATACAATTCATAATCTTCAGGAAGATAATGATAAAGGAAAAAGATTAGCACAAAAGGTGATAGGACAATATTCTAGCAAGCCAGCCATAGTAAGAAAAAAGGTGGTGAGGAAGGAAGGAACAGAAGGTGAAGGAGAGACAGTAGAATTTTCCTCCTTCACCACACAAGAAATGAATTAACTTAGAGGCCTATTAATAAAGGGAGAACTGACAGACATTGATTGGTTGCTACATCTGTATGAGAAGAGAGGTCACACCGTTATGATCAGTGCAGATGAATTATCACAAGTAATTGATGCAATAGAACACCCAAAACTAAGAGAACAACTACTAAAAGACATAGAACAGCAAGGAAGACAGGCACTGGCGTCTATATGGCACTGGGTGTCTAAGGCTTGGAAAAAGTCTTTTCCCCATATAGATTTCTCCTCATCACAATTTTCAAAACCATGGAATAATATAGGCCAGCTCCAACATCAATTGAGGAAATTAACTATCCTTAATGGAATATACCATGGAGATAATCCCTGGGAAGCCACTAATGTGGATGGCATCATAAGCTGTCTAATTAAAAATGCACCCGAGGGATATAAAATACAAATGCAAAATTTATTAGCAGGGTCAAGAACCCCAAATGAGATTAAGGAAAAAATCACCCTCCATCAGGACATGATTACAGATAAAAAATTCACCTTTGTAGCAGAGGAGAGAACACAAAATTACTCTTTAAAAAATAAATAAATAAATAATAAAATAAAATAAGGAAGGAAATAAGGGGACCCCAGAATATGTATAGAAATAATAATAATTTCCAGAACAAGGGAAGAAATTGGACACAACCAAAGCCATGCCTAGCACAGCAAAAACCTTACTGGAAGGTGAATAACCCTTTCTTTAAAAGGGGACCCCCACAAAACCCATTTACAAAAAATCAATCTGGAAATTCATTCAATAAAACCCAATCCAGAAACCCCTTCCCCACTTACCAATCTAAGAATAACCCATTTCAACAACAACCCAGAAATAATCCATTCAGACAACAGGGAAACTACCAAGGCCCCCGCCCCCAATGGAAGGGCAACCAAGGGGGCATAAGAAGAAACTAACCTCTCTTGCTCTAGCAGACGAGTTTTATAGGGAAAATGACAAGAGGCCATATATTACTTTGAATATAAAACCCCAAGATGATTTAATCTTACCTAAAACATTTTTAATATACACTGGATCCCAAAGCTCTTTAATGGCCATAGATAATATACCCACAAAATCCTGTGAAAACACAGGATTTCTATTGAAAGAATCACAGGAAATATTATTAAGGCAAATCCAATACACTGTAAAATACTGTACAGAAATAGACAGATTAAAGAATACATTGGGATTCTACAGGAAGAACAGTACCAAATAAGGTCATCAATAAATTAGACTCACTTAAAAGCCCCACATCAAAAAAGGAAGCACAACAAGTTATGGGATTATTTATGTTTTGGAAACAACACATACCATATCTGTCAGACATAGCAAAACCTATATACAAAGTAACTAGAAAAGCAGTAAACTTCCAATGGAATAAAGAACAGGAAGAAGCTTTCCAACAATTAAAACACTACATCCACCTCTTCTCTCAACTACAAAATATACAATCAGGTGACAAGGTAATTCTAGATATTGCTTTTATATCAGAACATGGTAATTGGGGACTATATAAAAAAGGGAAAGATGACCATAAGCTAATGCCAGTAGGATTCTGGTCCAAGAAATTTCCATACTCTCATTTTAAATACTCATATTTTGAGAAATTGATTTGGACTTTATATGCAGCACTGCTACACACAGAACCTCTGACAGGACAACAGCCAATAACAGTCAGGAGCACCCTGCCTCTTAAGGCATGGTTAAATATGTCAGCGGAAGAGTTGGCAGGTAACCAAATTGAAGAAAAGGTACTCGCGTGGAAGTGGTACATAAACACGCGTTGTATCAGCGGCTCCGGAGAACCAGCCCTCCTCACCGAGGAGGTAAACAAACTTGAGGTGGAGCCACCCACCTGTGCCAACAAGTTTGAACCTATAGAGACATCTATAGGTGTACAGGGGCCAAAATACACCCCTGTCTTTAAAAATGCCTGGTTTACAGACGGATCAGCCCCCGTATCCGGTGACTGCAACACCTGGAGGGCAGCAGCCTTCATTCCCGCGACACAACAAGCTCTGACTGTGTCTGGTGAGTCCAATTCTGCACAACATGCAGAACTTATAGCCGCATATATGGCTATACAGGAAGCAGTGCGGACACAAAAACAAAAAATATATATTTACAGACTCTTGGGCAGTATATAATGGCATTATATTATGGTCAGGAAAATGGAAACAAACTAATTGGCAAATTAATGGCAAAGATTTATGGTCTAGAGAATATTGGGAAGAGATATATATTTTATCACAAAAGATAAAAATATATGTAACACATGTCAATGCACATGCTAGTGACAGCTCTAAAACAACACTATACAACAAAATAGTAGATCAACTAGCAAAAGGACTAACACCAGGAAATAACCTCACTATCACTGACAAATCTAAATCTTTAGCAATAACATTAGCATTAAAAAAGGAAGATAACAATTCTTACTCCTTGCCACCAATTCCATCAATTAAATTAAAAAAGGAAGATGGAAAATACAAAATACAACCTCCAGAATTAGAAATGAAATTGACCATACCATTTATCACACAAATACATCAAACATTAGGACACATAGGACAATCAGCACTTATAAACTGGTTTCTAAAAAGAAACATAAAAGCCCCAATCAGAGACATTAAATCAGCCATAAATGCATGCACTGTTTGCAAAGGAACACACATGTTCCGCACACTTCAGCCACCTAGAATGAATAAACCATATATACCCAACCAACTCTTACAGATAGATTTTATTGGACCTTTAAAAGTACCATATTCACAAAAATATGCATGCACATTAGTGGATGTAAATACAGGAATCCTTGCTGCCACAGCATCGTCACATCCAGATGCAAATACAACATTACGCTCCCTAAATACCTGGATGATGCATTTTGGCCCGCCACAAATCATAGATCAAGGATCACACTTTACTGCCACATCTGTACAAAAGTTGGCAGCAGAATATGACATAGATTGGAACTTTCACTTATCATACAACCCAACAGCAGCAGGAACAATTGAAAGGCACAATGGACTCCTCAAACATAAAATGCAAACATTATTGATGGATAATAAATATCCATCTTTACAAGTTCTTTTAAATAAAGCATGCCTTTTATTGAATTCTAGACCTAGACAGAACAGACCCTCCCCCCTAGAACAACTATATCTTCCACACATTGAAAATATCAATGAATACCAATTCATCCCTCCACCTAGAACAAATAGGAAAATTCCTTACAAAATCTTAACAAAAAACTCTAAAGATAACTCCTTGTCCTTGCAGGAA
This sequence comes from Cnephaeus nilssonii, assembly GCF_951640355.1. Lineage (NCBI taxonomy): Eukaryota > Metazoa > Chordata > Mammalia > Chiroptera > Vespertilionidae > Cnephaeus > Cnephaeus nilssonii. The sequence goes on along the minus strand of NW_027645575.1, from coordinate 24,607 downwards.
ATCATAGCTGACAGCGGAGCCTCACTTTACTGGACAGTAAATGATAAGGGAGAACTACAACAAACCAAAATCCAAAACATACAACCAAGATTTTAAATGAACATTATATTATTTATTTATTGTCTTATCTCAGCCATAATCACTCTTACACTCCTCCTGCCACTCATATCATACATTGAACAGAATGTACACAAGAATATTTGCCAGGAGAAACAGCTGTATGTTTTCATGCTCTACTCAGAGACTATATTGCCATAGGAGAACAAGCAATCTATTCTGCTTACAGATACCCAAGCTCACTTCCACCATTAACAACCCCAAATGAATTATTCAATATAATTTGCATATGAGACTTAAATGCAGAATATTTGACACCACCTTGGAACTATATCCCTGCAATCTCTCAGAGAGAACTTGAAGACAGAGAAAGATGGGAACATATGATGGAACTAGATGGCCCAGAGGAATTTTCCACTGGACATTGATTTTACTCTTTACTAATATTCTTGTTAATGATGTTATTTCTAGTGCTTCTAGCACTACAACTACTTTTAGTACTTCTACTAATGCTGATATTACTCCTGAAGTGCCTGCTACTGCTTTACCTATTACTACTTTTCCTACTACTATTACTACTACTAATACTGGCAAGCCAGATACCATAAAACCAGCTATAGCCCATAAATTATCCATACAACTAACTAAACCAAACAAACATTATGTTTTCCACCACCCAGTCACTCTTACAGCAAATAACTCAATCTTTTCACTAACTATAGGTGATTTTTCTTTCAATACTTCTTTACAATATTACTCCACATACAAGATGTGTCCATCATATCACCACCCAGATTTTTGCCAACTTAAAATATTGAATTATGTACAAAATTCTATGAGAACATATGGTCACACTCAATTGAAAGAATGCATTTCCCAACAATGGTTTCAGGACTCTCTGTCTCTGAGATCAGTTTCCATTATAGATGTCCAATCAAGAGATCCTCCCACAACAACTTATCATATAACTACTGATACCCTTATAACTCTCAATTCCAAATTTATAAACATAGTTCAAAATGTAGATCCATATTTAAATATAGAAAATAATTCATGCATTCAGAGAGCACTAATTAATGTAGTTCCATTTCAAGAACATCTCATGCATTTTTGGTATACAGGAGAACTAGGAGATGAATTTGAGGATTATGATGAATATGATAAATATGAGGAGATGATGAACACAACAGAGGCATCCATACCTACACTCACAACAGAAACACCCATATCAACCTATTTTAACAGACAACCATTCTTTTCACCACCCACCACGAACCCAACCCTACCAGAAGGCTTTCCTATCTCACCATATTATAACATGACACACATTGTAAAAGAAAATGACATAACTTATTATCAATATTATTTAACAGGCTTTCCAAATTTTCCAACATTTGGCAACTTTTGTGTAGGCATTAAATGTCACATGTCAAAGTCTGAATATGGCCCTGTGATGATAACCTTTTTAACTGATGCCATCACACCAGAAGAATATTTAGCTCATGATAACAACTACTGGCCATTTAGACACATACCTCAGATGATGATAGACCTCATTAGTCCTGTCAATTTTGACTTTGGTGAAACTATGCATAAACTTTGGAATTCACCTATGTTTGGCACCATATATCAAATTTGCTTTCCAGCAGCTATATCTAATAATTCCCTTCATATTAATACCACTGGGACAAACTTTACTCATTTTTATACCAAACTAGAACCAGCTATATATTGTGTTGACCCCAACAAGAAATTGGCCAAATCTGTTCTAAATCTATTACAAAGACTAACCCCCAATATGCTATATCCAAATTCTTACAAACTAAGATCACAGCAATTTCTAGGATTCTGGAATATAAATTATACCACCCTTTACTACCCAGATATAATTACACATACCTTTACAGAAATCCCACAAGGAGAACTATTTGTCATGAATTCAACCCACATTTGTTCTAATACCATAGCCATTGGTAAAATTAACCCATCAATTATGCCCTCCTATAACTGCTCTATATTATCCACAAAAATGACAATGTCTATAACGGATTGGTTGCAGTCTAAAAGATACATACTAGAACAAGCTAATTCCTTAGCAAATTTAACTATGTTTTTCTCTAACTACACACAGAAATTTTTTCCTTTATTCATGTTTAATTCCTCTACAACATCATATCTATTAGATTGCTCCCCAAGTGTCACAGAAATGCTCACCTATGCAATTATTCCTAAACATGATCAACAAGCACGACAACCTACATTTTTAAACCACCCATACTCATATGGACCATTCCCCATTATAAGCTATAGAAATTTTACATTTAGCTACACCTCTACAAACATTCTTTCAAATCTTACCACAGGCCAACAACACCAAACAACCTATACAGTTCTTTATCCCAACTCAACATTAAGACCTACGCCTATACCACTAAATCACTCACATTTTGCTTGCAGAGGATATGACCCACTCATTAGTTTACATTATAATATTTCTTATGGACTAAAACCTACTTCTTGGTTTACAACCTTTGGAGCCTATATTAATCCCTCAAAAGCAAAACGTATAGCTGGATCCTTCACTACTGGTTTTCAATCATATATGCTACATTACTTAGACGGCGGATGGAAAAAATTATTCCTCCACCACCATTCACCCATGACTAATCATTCTCTTCTACTCTTCACTGATTTCTACTATATACCTAATATTGCTGATAAATGTTATAATAACCTATTAGAACCATGCAAAGAGGTTGCTACAATTCTACGACATGCTTAAGAACCTTACATTTCTCACCTGTCTATTCTTATGGCATTACAAAACCTGCACCTAAACTTCTTGAGGCCCAATCAGTAATTACACAAATCAATAACCCAGGTAGACTAATTTTCCAACCACAGATTCAGAGAACTACCATATACTTCTCACCAGATGATTTTCTAGCCTCCTCATTAGTCAAAGCTTGTGCAGATGTAGAACCCCCAATTCCAATCAGAAATGCACCATTCCCTCAAAAATTTAGACAACATTCAGGAAGGAAACTCTTACAACTAGACGCAGCTTCCTTTGCATTGGCATCAATCGCAGCATCTGTATCTATAGCAAATTCAGTTAAAATTAATCAATTAACTAATGATTTAAATAAATACTTCCACCATACAACTGAATTTGAAACTAAAACATTAGAACTCATCTCTAAATCATTTGACAGTGCCTATCAACTGGCAGCACAAACCCATCAGCAAGTTATGCTCTTATCAGACATAGTTAAGGAACAGGATCACTATATGCACACATTACATCAAGACATAGAGGACATTAATCAAAGATTCCAAAAATACCAATTTAGACAACAATGTCAACTTATACAAAATTCCCTAACACAAGCCCAACGAGACCTTTTGTCTCTCATTGTCAGGGGACAAGGACTGAACCCATTGTGGAATGATGCAATAGCTGCAATTGACTTTACAAAACCTATAGGATACTCCTACTCAGACTGTGAACTTTCAATACTCACAGCAGTAGGAGGAGAAAACTTAGTGGCATATCCTACATTGAATATACCAATACACATGAACAATAATGAATATGCAATGCCTAATGGAGACATGCTATATGTGGAACCTTATTTCTTCTTAAAATCTTCACTAATACAATTCACTCCAAATATCTTCATTGCATTCCAACCACTATCTGTAGATACATTTCCTGTATCACTTCTTCCACATGACCCAAGACCACTCATGTATAATATAGGCAGACACAACTTTGTCGCCTGCTTTACAAATATCTCTGTATATGATCACACAATAAGGAAGAACGTGAACAACTCCTTCCCTAATTCTTGTCACTTAATCACTAATGCTATGAACATCACCTTTAATAATAAAATATATTATTCATTCTTTGACACCAAAACCTCTCTATACTTCTCACCCTCTTTACCCTTATACCAACGCTTGCAAGAAAAACATTATACTGCACCTCCTACTCTTAATGAATCTTTTAACAAGCTTAGCTCTTTAGAACCCCTTGTAAAAGATACTATGAAGACCTTGAAGTCACAAGCTGAACAACTACATCACTTAGCCTACATCCCAAAAGCCGGAACCATCACAACCTTGGAAGACTTGAAAAAACTACACCGTAATTGCAAGACAGCGGACACTCTCCTATCCTTATGGAGGACCGTCCCCTGCACTCCTGATTGGAATTTCATCAACCCCATCGCATGGATTCAGCATGGACTCTCTTCATTTGAAGCTACATGGACTTTAATTAAGGAGATATTATTTGCATTGGCTATTATTTTCCTCTTTTGTTTATTTGTTAAGATTGCTAAAATCATTATATGCCTTATCCCCAATAAAATAAAAAATAATTGATTCCCTTGGGGTAAACCCTTCAGGAATCACCGGGTGGAATGTTATAGTAATAGTGATAAGAATAATATAGAATAAGTATCAAAATGTGGAATTACAGTGTGATATTAAAATATGATGTTAAAAAGTATTGAATGTAATGTAAACAGGTTGATTAAACACCCCTGAGTGGCCTGTATGTAGAAAAAAAAGTAAAGTGATCTCTTCCCCATATGTAAAACCAGATATGCAAGGCTCCTGGGACCCGCTGATAAGACAAACACTGAAGACGCCCATCTAGGCACATAAAAAGAGGAAGCACCAGAGGAATATCAGAGAGGTCTGCTCTGCTCCTCCACAGACGGTCACTCTCCACCCCTCTTTCTGCATCTGCCCAAGCTCTGCCGTGGACCGTGAGTCCAAACAATGAGCCGGAAAGTGAGGCCTCAAGCAAGAATCCGAGCCGCAGCTGCAAAGTCCAACGTGCAGTGTGTGTGTCTGTCTGCGCGGATCCCCGGGTGGCCTGCCGAGGTCTGGAAACCACCAGGACTCTGGTAAATAAACCGTGTGTGAATCGTGCATTGCATGTCTGTCTCCTGTGTAATTTATGCTCGGTCAATATTAAGTAAGTACCTTGGGTCATATATGTAAGTTTAGAGACTGGCTGAGGCACCCTTGGTCACCTGTGCTTACGTCCCTGAAGGAGAAATTGGGACAAACACTGAGAATTTACAACTCCAGACTAGGGAAATATTTAGAAATGTGCTTCAGACACTAGGAATACATATGCCAATAGACTGAATATCTGAACAGCACAATTTTGTCACTGGGAAATCTTGTTTAAACCGCTGAGAACCGAGTGTGACACTGTTTACATTTATGTTTCCCGTCAAAAGGAGTTGGTGTTTTCGGGAAAAGGAGTTGGGGAAACACTGAAAAATTCATTTTCCTAGAGCTATAGAATAGTACGAAAGTATTGAGAACACTATGAAATCAAAATGTTAGTTAGGCTAGGGTTCCAAGTAGTGTTTTAAAGTACCTTTAAAAAGCCGGTATGACACCCGTGTTAAAATGAAAACTCTCAGAGCTCAAAACAACAGAACAGGGGGATGTCTCAGAGTGTCTCTAGAACTCTTGGAATACGTTTAGGAACACGAAAATCTCTACTGAATTTTGAAATACTGAGAATTTGTATCCAAAGCGCTGTGAAAAAAAGGGTAGACTTTCAAGTGGTAATAATGGTTAAAGTACTGGTATATTTGTAAAAAACGCTGTTTCAGCAAATTGGAACTCACAATGAAGGAGCTTGAGACACTGGAAGAGAGAGACTCCAACTCGGGCAATTCACAATGAAAACCTAGGTTAATATCTAAGAAAGTGTTTCAAACACTAGAAATACGTGAATAAAGGGCCTTAATAACTGTCACACATTGTTTCCTGACAAGCAAATCCTGTTCAAAGAACATAGAACCGAGTTGGATGCTGTTGACATTTATAATTAAGAGACAATGAGTTGGCCTTTTTGAAAGAGGCCTGGTTAGCCCATTAAACAGGAAGTGATGACGTCACCAAGGGGGAGGGGCCACGTGGGCAGGTTTAATTGATATCAGGAGATAATGATTTAGCCTGCGGCCCAGCTGGGAGTGATGACATCATCGAGGTTAGTTCTGGTGAGAGGGTTAGAGAATTGGGGTTCTGGATAGGGTTAGGGATAGGATAAGGGTTCGGGCTAGGTAGGGTTCAGGCTCAGGTTAGGGCTAGGTTTAGGGTTAGGGTTAGAGGGTTAGGGACAGGGTTAAGGTCACAGTGTTGTAAGGTGGGGTATTCACAATGAATGAGCTTCAACCACTGGACAAATTGGAGTGTAGCAATGAGAATTTACAACTCCAGACTAGGGAAATATTTAGAAATGTGCTTCACACACTAGGAATACATATTCCAACAGACTGAATATCTGAACAGCACAATTTTGTCACTGGGAAATCTTGTTCAAACCGCTGAGAACCGAGTGTGACACTGCTTACATTTATTTTTCCCGTCAAAAGGAGTTGGCGTTTTCGGGAAAAGGTGTTGGTGAAACCCTGAAAAATTCATTTTCCTAGAGCTATAGAATAGTATGAAAGTATTCAGAACACTATGAAATCAAAATGTTAGTTAGGCTAGGGTTCCAAGTAGTGTTTTCAAGTACCTTTAAAAAGCCGGTATGACACCCGTGTTAAAATGAAAACTCTCAGAGCTCAAAACAACAGAACAGGGGGATGTCTCAGAGTGTCTCCAGAAATCTTGGAATACGTTTTAGAACACGAACATCTCTACTGAATTTTGAAATACTGAGAATTTGTATCCAAAGCGCTGTGAATAGTAAGGTAGACTTTCAAGTGGTAATAATGGTTAAAGTATGGTATATTTGTATTAAACTCTGTTTCACCAAATTGGAATTCACAATGAAGTAGCTTGAGACACTGGAAGAAAATGACTCCAATTCGGGAAAATCACAATGATAACCTAGGATAATATCTAAGAATGTGCTTCAAACATTAGGAATACGTGAATAACGGGCCTTAATATCTGTAACACAATGTTTCCTGACAAGGAAATCGTGTTCAAAGAACATAGAACCGAGTTGGATACAGGTTACAATTATAATTCAGGGACAACGCGTTGGCGTTTTTGAAAGATGCCTGCTTAGGACATTAAACTGGAAGTGATGACTTCAACAAGTGGGAGGGGCCACGTGGGCAGTCTCAAGTGATCCCAGGTGATAATGATTTGGCCAGGGGACCTGCTGGGTTTGATGATTCCATCGAGGTTAGCTCTAGTATTAGGGTTAGAGAATTGGGGTTCTGGCTAGGGTTAGGGTTAGGATAAGGGTTCGGGCTAGCTAGGTTCAGGCTCAGGTTAGGGCTAGGTTTTGGGTTAGGGTTATAGGGTTAGGGACAGAGTTACGGTCATGGTGTAGTAACATTGGGTATTCACAATGAATGAGGTTCAATCACTGGACAAATTGGAGTGTAGCACTGAGAATTTACAACTCCAGACTAGGGAAATATTTAGAAAAGTGCTTCACACACTAGGAATACATATTCCAATAGACTGAATATCTGAACAGCACAATTTTGTTACTGGGAAGTCTTGTTCAAACAGCTGAGAACCGAATGTGACACTTTTTACATTTATTTTTCCCGTCAAAAGAAGTTGGAGTTTCGAGAAAACGAGTTGGTGAAACACTGAAAAATTCATTTTCCAATACCTATACAATAATATGAAAGTATTTAGAACACTATGGAATCAATATGTTAGTTAGGCTAGTGTTCCAAGTAGTTTTTTAGTGTGCCTTTAAAAAGCCAGTATGACACCCGTGTTAAAATGATAAACTCTCAGAGGTCAAAACAACAGCCAGGGGGTGGGGGGTCGGGCGGGGGGAAGGTGTCAGAATGTCTCTAGAACTCTTGGAATACATTTTAGAACCGGAACATCTCTACTTAATTTTGAAATACTGAGAATTTGTATCCAAAGCGATGTTAAAGGTAGGATAGACTTTCAAGTGGTAATAATGGTTAAAGTGCTGGTATATTAGTAAAAAATGCTGTTTAACTAAATTGGTATTCACAATGAAGGAGCTTGAGACACTGGAAGAGAGAGACTCCAACTCGGGAAATTCACAATGATAACCTAGGATAATATCTAAGAATGTGCTTCAAACACTAGGAATATGTGAATAAAGGGCCTTAATATCTGTAACACATTGTTTCCTGACAAGGAAATCGTGTTCAAAGAACATAGAACCGAGTTGGATACTGGTTACATTTATAATTCAGGGACAATGAGTTGGCGTTTTTGAAAGAAGCCTGGTAAGGCCATTAAACCGGAAGTGATGATGTCACCAAAGGGAGGGGCCACGTGGGCAGGCTCAATTGATCCCAGGTGATAATGTTTGGCCAGGGGACCACCTGGGAGTGATGACGTCTTCGAGGTTAGTTCTGGTGTTAGGGTTAGAGAATTGGGATTCGAGCTAGGGTTCGGGTTAGGATAATGGTTTGGGCTAGCTAGGGTTCAGGCTCAAGTTAGGGCTAGGTTTAGTGTTAGGGTTAGAGGGTTAGGGAGAGGGTTATTAGGGTCACGGTGTAGTAACATTGGGTATTCACAATGAATGAGCTTCAATCATGGACAAATTGTAGTGTAGCCATTTCCTGAGAGTCTGACTTACTTGTCTTGAAAATCATTCTATGGAAACATGTCCAGTCATGACAGATAAACATTTGTAATAAACACATACTTTTTTTATCAGGTCAACATGCACTTCACCTACGTTTATTTTTTTCAGGTTGCTGCTTTGGAGAAGAGAATGTGGAGGCCCCGACTGAACAGAAGTTTTCAGTAAGAGTGTCACAGGCAAGGAATCCCAAGGTAGCCTTATCTTCTCAGAAGAGCCTTCCCTGTGAGAGTTGTGAGCTAGTTTTGGGAAACATTTTCCACTTGACTTAGCTGCAGGAAACACAGCACGGACAGATACTGTTGAGATGTGGTGCATGTGCAAAACGATTTTATTTCAGTGCAAAATTTCACCAACATCATGTGAGAGAGAAGCTTTTCATTAGAGGTGTTATAAGGAATTCATGTGCAAACAGCTTCGATTTCAATGTGTCCCAGAATCGTTTCACATGCGGGGAGGTTGGGCAGGGTGTTCTTACTGGGTCAGGACCTCTCCACCTAAAGGCTACTCAGACCAGGGACAGTCCAACGGCAATTTTGATGTGTGGGATGACATTTGAAAGGAGAAACAATTATTACAGTAGAAAAGAATGTAAGGAAGACATTAGTTGTGTCCACACGTTTATTCAGGAAAAATGTGTTCATCTTGGAAGTCGGTGTTTTGTGTCCTCTGAATGTGGAAAATATATTGCTAAATTATCTATCTTTCATTATCAACAGCAAGGTCACACTAGAGTAAAGCCTTATCACTGCAGTGAATGTGGGAAATATTTTACCAGGATCGGTGATCTTCACTCTCATCAGAGAGTTCATACAGGAGAAAAGCCTTATACATGCAGTGAGTGTGGAAAATCTTTTACATGTAGCAGTACTGTCCAATATCATCAAAGAGTTCACACTGGAGAAGAGCCTTATCAATGCAGTGAATGTGGAAAATCTTTTACCACTAACAGAATACTTCATCATCTTCATCATCATCATCAGAGAGCTCACACAGGAGAAAAGCCTTATAAATGCAGTGAATGTGGAAAATCTTTTACACGGAGTAATGCTCTCCAATGTCATCAGAGAGTTCACACTGGAGAAAAGCCTTATCAATGCAGTGAATGTGGAAAATCTCTTACCACTAAGAGAATACTTCATCATCATCGTCTGAGAGTTCATACAGGAGAAAAGCCTTATAAATGCAGTGAATGTGGGAAATCTTTTCTTGCTAGTAATGACCTTCATTGTCATCAGGGAGTTCATACAAGAGAAAAGCACTATAAATGCAATGAATGCGGAAAATCTTTTAAACGTGGCAGTGATCTCCAGTATCATCAGAGAGTGCACACTGGAGAAAAGCCTTATCAATGCAGTGAATGTGAAAAAATCTTTTACACGGAGCAATGCTCTCCAATATCATAAGAGAGTTCACACTGAAGAAAGCCATTATGAGTACAATAAATGTGAGGTATCTCTCAGTAAAATTTCTCAATTCACGCTGCACCTATGAGTCCAAATGTGAGAAATTTCTTTGATGTGTAGGAAATGTAGTTTTTTAGTACTTAATAATAAAAGAAAATTTGTGAATCCTCATTTTTCTGAATTGTATCCCATATATTTAATCACATATATTATGTAAAGTTCCCATAAGTGTTTTTTTCTGTTGTGTTGGTTTGTTTTTATGTTGGAACACTATGTAATTATGTTGCACTTTCTAATATACAGAGATGTACTGCCAGATCTATGTCATTGCATATTTCTGTTGCTGACGGTTTTTCCCCTGAACTACCTATCAGGTCCCTACAGATGGCATCAATCACCATCCTTACGTGCCCAGGGAAGCTAATTCTGTTGTCTAATTTGTTGAAGAAAATTAGGAATACCTGAGCCCTTGATTCTTACTTGTTTCCCTGTCATGAGTTATCCCACAGGACTGATTACCGTTGGTGCCAGCAAACATAATGTTACAGAGGAACTGCCATTTTCAGGGACATGCTTTGCCTGAATGCTGGTGATGAATTTATTGAGTGCCTCCGTCATCAGTGGAAGAACTGCCAGTCTCATGTCTCTTTGGTTTGTAAAATAATGAAGGCTTTTTCCTAAGACTTCTTTAATCTTGGGTGTTCTATTTACTGTGTGGGTTAGCTTATAGGAAGATCTGGGTTCTCCAAGCATGATGAGGTGAAAAATTTTGTGGGGGTCTCAAATATTTTTACCCTTGGAGGAACAGTATGGTGTAGAAATTAGCTCAGCAGTTTTGGCAAATTTACATTGTGCCCATATTTTCCTTGGAAGCACTGTGTACTTTCTAATCTTCATGTGATTTCTGGATGCTTTGAGACACAGAGATCCCTCCAAAGAGGGGGTTGCTGTGACAACCTCAATGATGTCTGGGAGCATGAATTTCTTTTATTGTTTTCAAGGGATGCCAATACATGTGAAGGGAATCTGTTGTCCAGGTGTTGCAAAGAGCCATGTGCCCTAAGGCCTACAAGTTCACTGGTAATGGTCTGTGATTTGAGCACCATAGCAGTGAGGGGAAACCCTTTCACTGTAGAAACACTGATTTTTTAAAAATATATTTTATTGAGTTTTTACAGAGAGAAAGGGAGAGGGATAGAGAGTTAGAAACATCAATGAGGAAGAAACATCCATCAGCCACCTCCTGCACATCCCCCACTGGGGATGTACCTGCAACCTAAGTACATGCCCTTGACCGGAATCGAACCTGGGACCTTTCAGTCCACAGGTTGACGCTCTATCCACTGAGCCAAACCAGTTTTGTCCTGACCTAATTTTTGTTGGGCGAGACTGCGGCCCATTAGATGGAATGGTCCTCATCTAAATATGCATCCAGGAATTATTTTGAGGAAAAGACTATAAGAGCTGTGTGTACACAGATGTGAAGTTCTCCAGCGATGTTTATCTTCTGTGGAGCAGTCATTGTCATTGATTATAATCAGGATGTTTTGTGGCTCCTGTAGCTTCTCAGATGTTCCCATCAGAGCCATTGATGTGCTGGCAGGAATACAAAGATGGAGACAAAGGCTGTCTTTAGTCCAGGGATGTGGCTTTTGTGGGTTTGGGTGAAAGTTCTTCATTGTTTGTTACATTTTCTCTCACTGAGATGAGACTCACCCAGAGGGCATAAGTATGTGGATTGAATATAATGTTGCCAAACCTGTTCTTCCAGAATTGGTCAACATACATTTGTTTTATCTTGAACCATTGTTAACAGCTATAATGAGTAAATTACATGCCTTAAGTATAGTGTTTCATAAATCTTGACATGTGCATGAAACTGAAACCATCATTATAGTCATAATGCTGACCATATCTGTCTCTGTGTAATTGCTTCATTACCTCTTTTTACCTCTCCCTGTTCTTCACAGCTTTCCTAGTTTCCATGGATTAACATTCCATTTTCATAGAGAACTTTATTTTTCTAAGTGTTTTTCTGCTTTATGTGTCATAAATACTTGGAGATTTATTAAATTTACACTAATAAATCATCTTTTTTTCTGATAGATGTCCTTATCATTGTTATATTGCCTTCAGTTTGTCCATTTTCATAAATATTTGGTTATTTCTAATAAAGCTGGTACAAACATTTCTGTATAATTTCTTGTATGTATATAAGTATAATTTACCTTTGTGAAAAATGAAGTGCATAATCTGAGTTTTTTATCTAGATGAATGTTTAATTTTACTGAGATTAGCAAATTGAGATCTAAATGGAAAATATCACCATGGCTGGTGTGGCTCAGTGCTTGGTCATCATCTCATGTAGCACAGGATGTGAATTTGATTGCCAAGCGGGGATATGTGCTGAGTTGTGGGCTAGATCCACAGAAGTGGGTGTGCAGGAGGTCGCTGGCCAATATGGCACTGTTTTCCATCAATATTTCTATCTCTCTCCCATATCTCTCTAAAAATTAATAAACTATTCTTTTTTTAAAAAAGTATATTTTATTGATTTTTTACAGAGAGGAAGGGAGAGGGAGAGAGAGCTAGAAACATCGATGAGAGAGAAACATCAATCAGTGGCTCCCTGCACCCCCCCCCCCCCCCCCCCCGCCTCACCGAGCATGTGCCAGCAACCAAGGCACATGCCCCTGACCGGAATCTATCCCAGGACTGCTCAGTCCACAGCCCGAAGCTCCATCCACTGAGCCAAACAAGCCAGGGCTAATCAACTATTCTTTAAAAATGAATAATAAACCTTACCCCAGCCGGTTTGGATCAATGGATTGAGCATCTGTCTGCAAACTGAAGGGTCCCAGAATTGATTCTGCCCAAGGGCACATGTCTGGGTTGGGGGCTGAATCCCCAGTAGTGGTTGTGCAGGAGGTGTCATCAATGATTGACTCTCCTCTCCCTCTCTGAAATCAATAAGGAAATAAGTTTAAAAACGAAAAACATCAGTGTGTATGAGCATGTCTCACTAAGAATGGAGCGACTCAACCAATAGCCTGGCTCTATGGTATGCTAATATTTAAATTTTTTTGTATTTTTTTTGTTCTTAAAATATATTTTTATTGATTTCTGAGAAGAAGGGAGAAGGAGGGAGAGATAGAAACATTAATGATGAGAGAGAATCATTGATTGGCTGCCTCCTGCACACCCCACACTAGGAATCGAGCCTGTAACCCAGGCATGTGCCCTTGACTGGAATCGAACCTGGGACCCTTCAGTCCGCAGGCCAAAGCCCTATCCACTGAGCCAAACCAGCCAGGTCTAAAGATTGTTTTTAAAAAATTAATAAACTAACTGATAGTACTTTTTTGCATTTTTCCAGTAGTGTGTGAGGGATTCACATTCTTCACATTCTAGAGGATATTTTGTTTGGTCAATCATTCTTTATTTAAACATTTTATTTTGTAAGTTCGTCATGCTACCTCACTGGTTGGTTGTACTTTTTCTAGAAATTTATGGTGAGTCTTTTCTCAGATGTATATTTGCTGTGTCTGCATCTTTGTTAAAACTTCTGATCATATGTTCTGCCTAATGTTTTATGAGTTTTGGCAATTTTCTTGAACAAAAAGACAATGGAATAACAAATATCAATGTTAGAATTTCACTCATTTTGTTCCTTTTTGCTTTAGGAAATAAATTTTTGTATTTGTATAGAGTGTTTTAATAATTTTTACCTTTTAAAGATATATTTTTATACATTTTAAAAATATTTTTTATTGATTTCAGAGAAGAAGGGAGAGGGAGAGAGATAGAATCATCAATAATGAGAGAGAATCATTGAAGGAAGAGGGAGAAAGAGATAGAAACATTAATGATGAGAGAGAATCATTGATTGTCTGCCTTCTGCACAACCCCTATTGGGGATCAAGCATGCAACCCAGGCATGTGCCCTTGACCGGAATCGAACCCTGGTCCCTTCAATCCGCAGGCTGATGCTCTATCCACTGAGCCAAATCAGCTAGAGCTGAACATTTTCTCCTTTAATTCTCACATAAATCTGGGAAGTCTAAACTGATATTGAACTGTTCGGAACATCCTTGATTATAGAAATGAGGAAGATTTTCCAAGTTTACTTAACAATGCCAGGGCTAACCAGCAGACTATGAGTGATGGATGAATGATTACTCTGCCATGTTTTTTTGTGAAAGAGAGGGCTAAGGGGCTGCCTACATATCAGAACCAAACATCCCCATTCATCTGCCTCTTTAGGCTTTTATTGTAACAAATTCTTGAATTAAAATTAACTATCAGATTCTATCAGTAGGGTAAGCATCCTTGAGAACACACATGAGTCAACAGTGTCCTTTAAGCAAGGACAAGTAAAGACTAAGCATAAAGATTCTGGTAAACACCCAGAGCCTTGCATGTAAACAGACTTGCTCCCCCACAAAACAAGTGTCAGATATAAAGGCTGGATTGCAACCCAGTGTTGGGCCTGGATTGACAGTGGGGAAAAGGGCTTGGTTGTAGGCTAGATCACTAGAAGGTGTGTGCACAAGGCTGCTTGTCTAGGTTGCACTCTCACATAGATGTTTCTCTCCCACTCTCTAATATTTTCTCTAAAAATCAGTACAATATTCTTGAAAAATGAATATAAATTGATTGTGCATTTTTGCATTATACTAGCAGTATGTGAGGGTTCACATTGTCCACATCCTAGAGAATATTTTCTTTGGTCAATCGTTCTTTGTTTAAACTTTTTTTTTCTTTTAACTTTGTTGCACTTCCTCTATTGCTTTTTTATTGTATTTTTTTTTCTAGGAAATTAAGGTGAATCTTATCACAGATGTGCATTTGCTATGTATGTATCTTTGTTAAAACATCTGATCCTCCAGACAGGTCCAGATGAAACAGGAAGTGATATATTTAGGCACTTGTAAAACAAATAGATGGTGTGAGACCAAGTTTTGTTGTTCCTCAGAACTTATCCCATCACGCTCTTGCATATATGTTCTGACCCCTCTACATACTTTACATGACACTTATTGTATTTTCTGGGATCTTGTATTTTTTCCCAAGAATATGACATATATCTGGACAATAAGTTTACATAATTTTTGTTGTTGTTAACCCTCAACCTCAGTGATTTTTCCATTGATTTTTAGAGAGTGGAAGGAAGGTGAAGAGACACACAGAAACATCTGTGTGTGAGAGAGAAATCCTTTGGTGGCCTTCCACACATGACCTCACCTGGCTGGGTACTGAGCCCCCAATGAGGTACAGGCCTTTGCCCAGAATGAAAGCCTTGACCCCTCAGTCCACAGGCCAAGGCTCCATCATTTGAGCCGAAATATTTGTTGTATAGAAGGCTACCATGCTGGCACCATTCAAGGTTTGGAAAGTGGGCATCTGTACCTGAGATAAAGGTTTTAGATCCTAGGGTCTCACAACCTTGCTTGGAAATAATTATTTCACCTGTTAATGCAGTTCCAGTGTCTGCATGTGGAATGAACATTATTTATGGAAGAGAATATTGCTAGAGCAAACTATATACAGGCATAATGGAGTTATTCAATGAACAGTGCTTAGATAGCTAGAAGACAAAAGCCTCTATGAAGCTGAGTACAGGTAGGTCTCAATAGGTGGTAAATTAAAGGCACTGATTCCCAAGAGATGAGAGAATTAACCTTAGATATGGCTATGCTGAAACATTGGCTACAATGAAATTCTTTTTCCTACAAATGTGAGACCTCGTCATTCATGACAACTTGAGGAAAATATAGTGAGCTGAGAAAATATAATACAGTGTGAGCAGAAAAATTTAAAACCGTGGAAGAAAAGCCACAGCATGATGTTTCATGGCTTCAGCCATCTTTTACTAAGGATCCCATTTGCTTCTGAGGCTGAACTGTCCTGTGTTACACAGCAGTGCATAAAGACACATGTTCCCAACAAGGCTTGTTCAAAGGCTTTGTGGATGAAAGGAGATATTGACAGCAATACAATCATAGTAGGAGACTTTAATACCCCACTATCACCATTGGACAAATCCTCTAAACAAAAAATCAGCAAAGAAACATCAATCCTAAATTACTCACTAGATCAGATGGAATTAATTGACATCTTCAAACATTTCACCCCAAAGCCACAGAATATACATTCTTCTTAAGTGCACATGGGTCATTTTCAAAGATAGACCACATGTTAGGTCATAGGCAAAGTCTCTTCAAATTCAAGAAGATATAAATCATATCAAGCATCTTCTCAGCTCACAGTGGCATAAAACTGGAAGTCAACTACAACAAAAACAATCCAAAAAAATAAAAATAAAAATCAAACACATGGAGACTAAACAGCACGCTATTGAACAGTGACTGGGTTACCAGATAGATCAAGGAATAAATAAAAAACATCATGGCAACAAATGACAATAAAAACACAACAATCCAAAATCTATGGGACACAGCGAAAGCAATCTTGAGAGGGAAGTTCATAGCTCTACAAGCCTACTACAAAAAACAAACAATGGTAACAACTTACCTAACCCTACAACTCAAGGAGTTAGAGAGCAACAAGAAAAGCCCAGTGTAAACAGAAGGAAGGAAATAATAAAGATAAAAGCAGAGATAAAGGACATTGAGACAAAAAAAAAAAATACAAAAGATCAACAAAACCAAGAGCTGATTCTTTGAAAGGACAAATAAGATTGATGAACCTCTAGCCAGGCTCACCAAGAAGCAAAGAGAGAAGACCCAAATAAACATAATCAGAAATGAAAGAGGTGAAATAACAGCAGACCCCACCAAAATACATAGGATTGTTAAAAAATACTATGAATAACTCTATTTTAACAAACTGGACAACTTGGAGGAAATGGACATATTCCTAGAAAAATATAACCTTCCAAAACTCAATCAGGAAGAACCTAAACATCTCAATAGGCTGATAACTATGGAAGAAATTGAAGCAGTCATCAAAAAACTTCCAGCAAACTAAGGCCCAGGGCCAGATGGCTTCACAGGGGAGTTTTACCAAACATTCAAAGAAGAACTAAAACCTATCCTCCTCAGACTATTCCAAAAAATTCAAGAGGAAGGAACACTTCCAAGCTCATTCCATGAAGCCAGCATCACCCCAATACCAGAACCAGATAAAGACAACACAATGAATGAGAATTACAGGCCAATATCCCTCATGAATATAGATGCCAAAATCCTTAAAAAAAATTATAGCAAATCGGATCCAACACTACATCAGAAAGATTATACACCAGGAATGTATTCCAGGAATTCAAGGATGGTACAATATCCGAAAATCAAGAAACGTGATACATCACATAAACAAATTGAGAGATAAAAATCAGAGTCATATCACTTGATGCAGAAAAAGCATTTGACAAAATCCAACACTCTTTCTTGATAAAAATTCTCAACAAGGTGGGAATAGAAGGATCATACCCAAAACAATAAAAGCTATATATGATAAACCCACAGCTAACATCATACTCAATGGGCAAAAACTAAAACCCTTTCCCCTAAGAACAGGAACAGGTCAGGTATGCCCACTCTCACCACTCATGTTTGACATAGTACTGGAAATATTAGCCATTGCAATTAGACAAAAAGAAGAAATAAAAGGCATCCAAATTGGAAAAGAATAAGTAAAGCTGTTTTTATTTGCAGATGACATGATATTGTACATAGAAAACCCAAAAGACTCCATCAAAAAACTAATAGACTTAATGAATTCGGCATTTTAGCAGGATACAAAATTAACGCCAAGAAATCTATGGCATTACTATATGCCAATAAAGTTTGGATCTATATATACATAGGTCATCTTTCAATATGAATATGTATTTCATTTACTCTAAGTATAATTTGTGAATATTTGTGTAATCTTATCTCATTGAGAATGCCTGAAATATCAACTCTGTTGACATCTTAAATTAAGGTGACCAGATGTCCCGCTTTTGGCGGGACAGTCCCGATTTTTAACAATTTGTCCCGCGTCCTGCGGTGTTTTAAAAAATTCCCGATTTTTGGAAAGAATGCACGACAAGCTAGGGAACAGCGGGAGAACGGGAAGGGAATATACGGTTTTCAGCGGCCATGTGGCTATTTAGCCAAAATATGAGTTTTATATTATTTTTTGTTAATTTTATAATGTTAAACTTTAATAATAACAAATAATTGTTGAGAACTGATTATTGAGAACTGCTTATCAAAGTTCGCATTGTTGATCAGTTTGTTAGAATTCGACCACCATTGTTTGGACTTAATGAACAATGGCATTTTTTTGGGATTGGCAACGACAAAAACATTTTGTAACTGTCTCTCAGATGATACACATCGTACTGCGTGCTAGTAAGCTAGTTAAACAAGTGATGTCATTACAAATCAGCTATTCAGATAATTGAGGTAAGTAATTTATTTATTTATTTCATAAATACATAAATTTTTTTGAATTTAGCAGACAGTACTCGTATTATTTATATTTTATAGTGGCGGCAAAAAGTCTAGCGCCAGCCTTGAAAGTGACACTTACGACTTACCTTAATCAAGAACCCCCCAACCCCCCCCCACCCCATCAATGGTGTCCCGCTTTACCATTGTTAAAATCTGGTCACCTTATCTTAAATATGTCCTTAAAGGACAAATTATCTTTCACTCTTATAATTACAGTAGCATCTTCACATTAACAAAAACACCAGGTACTTTGCCGGGATTTAAGTCTGCCACAGTTTTAAAAGTGTATTTATCTTTATTGATGTTCAAGTAAAAATTAAACAACAGAATTCGATTTAAAGTTTATATTACACATATTCTTTATTTCAAATATATGCCCCACATTCTACCTGTATAATATAGATTCTATATTATGACAAGCTGCATTGGTCTCACAGATAATGTGTTTTCATAAAAAGGACTCCAGTCCCTTTGAAGTATGGAAGCAACCATACTTAGGTAAAAACTGCTGTTTGAATTTTAACCCTGCTATTCTGGCTTCTGCACGCACTTGCTTGCTTGGACAATAGGGTGGCCACCTCAGCTTCCAGACTGAGACCTGGAGACTCACAAAGGTCATTTTCCTGTGCCTGTGGACCAGGACTACAGGAGATTGATTCCCACTGACTCAGTAGCTCCAGGAGTAGAAACTCTAGATAACCTTTAGAGATTACTGACTCCGCTTGGGTCTGCTTCTGTAAAAACCTGCTTTCCCAAGATAGGGCCACATTCCAATAATGTCCAGAAGGGGCTGGGAACCCCCTCACAGGCTGTTCCCAGCCTTTAGAATTTAGAATTTAGAACAAAGGAAAATTTTTGTGGTTTGGACCTTTAAAAGGACTGCCTACACCTGGGACAGCTAGGTCGTGAGGGTGGCCACCTGCTTGTGGCCAGTTCAATAAATCCTTGCCTGCTTTTTTAATCAATCAGCAGCCTCCGGTGGTCTTATTTTTGACTCCAGGGTTCGACCCCACAACACCTTTACCAGGAAAAACGACAACTCTTTTAGCCATTTTCAAGATGTCTCTTTCATGAGGAAGGTCATTTCCCAGTGCCCCTACCAGCAGATGTCGCTGTTTTCCTTGGAGTGATATGGAGAAACCTTCCACCACCATCTTGGACTCTGGAACCCACATTACCCAGAAGGCCTTGTGTGGAATACCGCCAGCTTAGCCAATGAAAGGTCAGAAAAGGCCTTTCTTTTGGCTCACGCGCGAGCGGGGGGCGGGACGTGGGGCGCACTCTGGGCGGCTATTGGTCTTCACCCAGAATTTACTCATTCGGGGTCGAAGGCCTCAAGCGGGCGGCGGCAGAGGCAGATACTTGGCGGGAGAAGGCCGAGTCCTTGCCCGCTCAGCTCACACATGGGAGTGAAGTTCGCTGACGCCACCGGGTTCCCCACGTCCGTGACGGAACAGAGACCCTTTACTCCCCCTCCCACCGCCCCAGCTTCTTACCGCCGCTCCGGCCTCTCCGGCCTAGATCCGCGCACAGCGTGCAATGGCAATGGCCTTGCTCAGGGACTCAGCTGAGGTGAGTTCCCGTCCCCCACCCCGCCACACCGGCCCTCCCCGCCTCCTCACACTCCACCCAGCAGCCTGGGGTCAGGGTGAAGTGTGGTAGCAACCATACTTAGGTAAAAACTGCTGTTTAAATTTTAACCCTGCTATTCTGGCTTCTGTACACACTTGCTTGCTTGGACAATAGGGTAGTTACCTCAGCTTCCAGACTGAGACCTGGAGACTCACAGAGGTAATTTTCCTGTGCCTGTGGACCTGGACTACAGGAGATTGATTCCCACTGACTCAGTAGCTCCAGGAGTAGAAACTGTAGATAACCTTTAGAGATTACTGACTCCGCTTGGGTCTGCTTCTGTAAAAACCTGCTTTCCCAAGATAGGGCCACATTCCAATAATGTCAAGAAGGGGCTGGGAACCCCCTCACAGGCTGTTCCCAGCCTTTAGAATTTAGAATTTAGAATTTAGAATTTAGAACAAAGGAAAATTTTTGTGGTTTGGACCTTTAAAAGGACTGCCTACACCCGGGACGGCGCGGTCATGAGGGTGGCCACCTGCGTGTGGTGCCCTCATGGCCGTCCTGGCCAGTTCAATAAATCCTTGCCTGTTTTTTTAAATCAATCAGCAGCCTCCAGTGGTCTTATTTTTGACTCCAGGGCTCGACCCCACAACAAGGGCGCCTGTCACGTCCTGCAGCTCAGGTCCCGGTCAAGGATCCCGAGGAAGGTGGAGGGGAGAGAGGAGTGTTGTGAGATCTGAGGACACAGGAAGTGCAGGGCAGAGTGGACAGGGGTGACTTGTATCTGAAATTCCCCTGCGGATGTGGGTGGTGAGTATTGAATCCAAGGTCAGAGAAGGGCAGGGAGGATTTCAGAGCCGCCTTCCCTGCTCTCCCCAGGCTGTGGGGTCCATCAGGAATCAGGTTGTGCCAGATCCTTCTGAAACATCTCAAGCACTCTCTGGGTGCCATAGGCCAAGGTCATGGGCGAGTCCAGAGAGGTCCTGTGCTGTGGAGCAGGAAGGGGGCAGAGCTGAGACAATGAACCTGGGGTCTGAAGTTGTGATGTCTGGACATTACACAGTGGTGTGCACATCTGGAGGAAGTGTGAGCTGATGGTACTGGAAACCTTGTATTGGGACTTTAAAAAAATAGTTTTTAAAATTGATTTTAGAGAGGAAGGCAGAGGGGGAGAGAGAAAGAGAGAAAAACATCTATTTTTTTAAACATCTTTTTTTAAAAAAAATTTAATAAACTTTTGTTGTTCAGATTATTACAATTGTTTCTCTTTTTTTCCCTCCATATCTCCTCTCCACCCAGTTCCCCCCCCCCTCCTCTGCCCTTACCTCTCCCTCGCTGTCCTCATCCATAGGTGTATGATTTTTGTCTGTCCAGTCTCTTCCCGGACCACCCCCCCCCACACACACACACACACACACAGACACCCCTTTCCCCCTGAGAATTATCAATCCACTCCCATTCTATGCCCCTGATTCTATTATATTCACCAGTTTATTCTGTTCCTCAGATTTTTAATTCACTTGACTTTTAGATTCACTTGTTGATAGATATGTATTTGTTGTTCATAATTTTTATCTTTACTTTTTTCTTCTTTTTCCTCTTTTTAAAGAATACCTTTCAGCATTTCATATAATATTGGTTTGGTGGTGATGAACTCCTTTAGCTTTTTCTTATCTGTGAAGCTCTTTATCTGCCCTTCAATTCTGAATGATAACTTTGCTGGGTAGAGTAATCTTGGTTGTTCATTCTTGCTATTCATCACTTTGAATATTTCTTGCCATTCCCGTCTGGCCTGCATAGTTTCTGTTGAAAAATCAGCTGATAATCATATAGGTGCTCTCTTGTAGGTAACTGTTTTTCTCTTGCTACTTGTAAGATTCTGTCTTTGTCTTTTGCCCTTGGCATTTTAATTATGATGTGTCTTGGTGTGGTCCTCTTTGGATTCCTTTTGTTTGGGGTTCTATGCGCTTCCTGGACTTGTATTTCTTTTACCAGGTGGGGCAAGTTTTCAGTCATTATTTCTTCAAATAGGTTTTCAGTGTCTTGCTCTCTCTCTTCTGGCATCCCCATAATTCTGATGTTGGTATGCTTGAAGTTGTCCCAGAGGCTTCTTACACTATCTTCAACTTTCTGAATTCTCTTCTCTTCTTGCTTCTCTGGAGGCATGTCCTTTGCCTCTTTGTATTCCAAATCTTTGACTTGATTCTTGCGTTCCTCTAGTCTGCTGTTGGGTTTCTGTATAATATTTTTTATTTCAGTCAGTGTATGTTTAATTTCTAGTTGGTGCTTTTTCATATCCTCGAGGGTCTCATTAAATTTATCGGCCTTTTTCAGGAAATTCTTGAAAAACCTTATAACCGTTGTTTTTAACTCTATGTCCAGTCGTTTGTTCTCCTCCATTTCTTTAGTTTGTGATCTGTTTCCTTGTCTCCTCATTTTCGCTGCTTCCCTGAGTTGGTAAGGGTAGCTTTGTGTACTAGGTGTCCTATTGGTTCAATGGGTCAGCCTCCCAGTTACCTGAGGTGGACACTCTTGGTGCACCCCTTTGTGGCCTGTGTACACAGCCTTGTTGTAGTTAAGTCTTGATTGTTGTTGGTGTCACTGGGACGAATTGACCTTCAGGCCAATTGGCTGTGAGGACCCGTTGTGTCTATAATGGAAGAATTGCTGTGCTGGAGACACGTTTATGGGGCAGGACTTGTTCCAGTAGGGCTTTGGTGCTCACTGAGTCTGCCTCTTGAATGTGTCCCTTATGAGAGTAGTTGAAATCTGTTGTCGTCTCACCCTGATCACTAGATACACTAATTTCTGGATCTCCAATGGGGTGCAGGTCAGCTACTGTCTGAGGAGCTACAGCAAGAACTACAGTTTTCTCCTGTTTGCTTGGGTTTTGGCGGTTTTGGAGCAGTCTGACTGGAGCTGCAGTTTATTTGGATTCACTTCCACAGGGCAGGCCATTTATATGCAAAAGCCGCTGTGTGGAGCCTGGGTGGGTTTGTAGAATGTGCGGGGCGGGGT
Organism: Cnephaeus nilssonii; assembly: GCF_951640355.1. Classification (NCBI taxonomy): domain Eukaryota; kingdom Metazoa; phylum Chordata; class Mammalia; order Chiroptera; family Vespertilionidae; genus Cnephaeus; species Cnephaeus nilssonii. The sequence continues at coordinate 1,508 of NW_027645575.1, read as the reverse complement.
CTCAGGGCAGGGCGGGATCTGAGGATGTCACTAGGCTAGGGCGTGGCAAACGGCGATGGCTGCTGTCAGCTGTCTCTGCCTTTTCCGCATCTCCAAGTCCTCACTTCCCGCGCTGCAGCGCAGCAAACAAAGATTGCTGGGTGCACCTCTGCAAGAAAGTCACTCTCACTTTCCGAACCGATGGCCGACAGCCCAGCTTCTCCTCGTAGGCGTCTGGGTTCCCCACGTGTCCCCAGAAACTGGACCTCAGAGCGATCGGGAACCTGTCTCCCTTCGAGTTGAAAAAAAAGCCGCCCACCCAATCGCCCGCCACCAGCCCGATTCGCGTGCCTCCACACCTCAGCTTGTCAGCGTTTGTGCTCCTTTCTCTTTCCCCCTCAGCTGTAAAACTTCCAGTCAGCCAGCTTTCCTGTGGTCCTGGGTGGTAGACGTTTTGTCTTTTAGTTGTAGTTTTGAAATTGTTGTGCGAGGCGGCAGCTTAGTTGTTTACCTTTGCCGCCATCTTGGTTTCTCCCGAGAAACATCATTGATGAGAGAGAAACATCCATAGGCTGCCTCTGGAAGCCCATAGTGGGTATGAGGTCTGCAACCCAGGCATGTGTCCTTGATGAGAATCCAACTCGGGATCCTTCAGTCCACAATCCAAAACTCTGTCCACTGAGACAAACCAGCCACGGCTGGTATGAGAACTATAGGATGAAGCTTAAACCTTTGGCTTTGTCTTGGAGGCATGATCTGGGAGACTGCAATAGTATTGCTTGGCAGGAAGGCTGGGGCCCTGCAGGCGTGGCCCAGCGCTTAGATGGTGGTTCTCTGCTGTCCCTTTTCCCAACCCATGTGTTGTGCTGAGGGCAATAAATTTGACTAATGGGACTGTGGTAACAGAGCAGCCAGCACAGGCATTAGGACCTGGTGTCCACACCAAACTGAGGAGCCCTGGAGGAGGTTGAGGGTGAGGAAGATGTGTAAGGAGTAGGATTGCTAGTTCTCAAAATTTCAACTGGTTTCAATTATCTCAATTCTGACAGGTTGGCGTGACCTTTGAGGACATTGCCCTGTACTTTTCTGGAAGGAATGGAGCCTCCTTGATGAGGATCAGAGACAGCTGTACCTGAATGTAATGCTGGAGAACTTTGAACTTGTATCTCCCTGGGTAAGACCCTCACTCTGGCTGGTTCCTGGGAATTGGCTTTGCATTTCTTATGCCCCCTCACTTCCAGGGATGCTCTGTCCTCACCTGTGGACTGTACACATTGCTTGATTTGTCCAGTTTTCTAGGTTTTTGCTGTGGTTGGCAGGGTTGGTTTGATTGCACTGCTCCATTCTATCCTTTAATCACAACACCTGCTGTACCAAACTGGTGGGAGGGTTTGTGGTTGATTGTGTGGCAGGGAGTCTAATGGATTCCAATTGAGTAGTGAGTAAAAACATATTCTTTATTCCTGTTAGTCACTTGTACGTATTTTTTTAAGTAGTGTCTACATCCTTAGTCCTATATTTTTTCAAAT